>NW_026961182.1:0-31203 GCF_963924245.1 Chroicocephalus ridibundus | reverse complement strand
GGGGGGGGGAGATGGGGGGGCGGGGGGCAGGTTGTGGGGGGCAGGTCTGGGGTGGGGGGGGCGGGGGGGGGGAGTTTGGGGGGGGGCAGGTCGGGGTGGGCCTTGTTTGGGGGGAGCAAGTTGTTGGGGGGGGGCAGGAGTGAGGGGAAGGTGCAGGGGGCTGGTTGGGGGGGGGGCCTTGTTTGGGGACAGGTCTGGGGGGGCAGGTTGTGGGGGGCAGGTCTGGGGGGGGCAGGTGTGGGGGGGGCCTTGTTTGGGGGACAGGAATCTGGGGGGCCTTGTTCGGGGGGCAGGTCTGGGGGGGCAGGTTGTGGGGGGCAGGTTTGGGGGGGGGGAGGGCAGGTGTGGGGGGGGCCTTGTTTGCGGGGCTGGTTTGGGGGGGCAGGTCTGGGGGGGGCAGATGGTCGGGGGGGGGCAGGAATCTGGGGGGCCTTGTTTGGGGGGGCAGGTTGTGGGGGGCAGGTCTGGGGGGGGAGCGCAGGTGGGGGGGCGACTTGGGGGGGGGGGCGTGGTGTTTGGGGGGGGCAGGTCTGTGGGGCGGGTTGGGGGGTGTAGGAGTGAGGGGAAGGTCTGGGGGGGGCTGGTTGGGGGGCAGGAATTTGGGGAGAGGTTTGGGGGGCAGGTTGTGGGGCAGGAATTGGGGGGGGTAGGTCTGGGGGGGGCAGGTCTCGGGTCAGGCTTTGGGGGGGGGGCCTTGTTTGGGAGGGTGTGAATTGGGGGGGGGTAGGAACGAGGGGCAGGTTGTGGGGCAGGTCTGGGGGGAGGCAGGACTTGGGGGGGCAGGTCTATGGGGCAAATTGGGGGGGGAAAGGTCTTGGGGGGGCAGGTTTGGGGGGTTCCCCCTTCAGTGGGGCGGATCTGGGGGGGGCTGCTCTCTCCTTGGCGGGGGGGGGATAGATCTGGGGGTAATTGTCAGCCTTGGGGGGCAGTTGTGGGGCCGGGGGGGTCAGTTGTGGGTCTCGAGGGGCAGTTGTGGGGTTGGGGGGGGACAGTTGTGGGTCTTGGGGGGCAGTTGTGGGTCACGGGGGGGACAGTTGTGGGTCTAGGGTGGGCAGTTGGGTCTTGGCGGGTGGTTGTGGGGCTGGTGGGGGCAGTTGTGGGTCACGGGGGGGGCAGTTGGGTCTTGGCGGGTGGTTGTGGGGCTGGTGGGGGCAGTTGTGGGTCTCGGGGCGCAGTTGTGGGGCTGGTGGGGGCAGTTGTGGGTCTTGGAGGGGTCAGTTGTGGGTCACGGGGGGGCAGTTGGGTCTTGGCGGGTGGTTGTGGGGGTGGTGGGAGCAGTTGTGGGTCTCGGAGGACAGTTGTGGGTCTTGGAGGGGGTAGTTGTGGGGCTGGGGGGGGGACAGTTGTGGGTCTCGAGGGGCAGTTGTGGGTCTTGGAGGGGGCAGTTGTGGGGCTGGGGGGGTCAGTTGTGGGTCTCGGGGGGGCAGTTGGGTCTTGGCGGGTGGTTGTGGGGCTGGGGGGGACAGTTGTGGGTCTCGGGGGACAGTTGTGGGTCTTGGAGGGGGCAGTTGTGGGGCTGGTGGGGGCAGTTGTGGGTCTCGGGGGGGCAGTTGTGGGTCTCGGAGGGGGCAGTTGTGTGTCTTGGGGGGGCAGTTGTGGGTCACAGGGGGGGCAGTTGTGGGTCTAGGGGGGCAGTTGGGTCTTGGCGGGTGGTTGTGGGGCTGGGTGGGGCAGTTGTGGGTCTCGGCGGGGGGGGGCCACTTATGGGGCTGGGGGGAGAACCCAGGCGTCCGGGCCCCCCCAACCCCATCTCGTCCCCCAGGTCGCCGTCGCACGAGGGCCCCCCCCCTCCGTGACACCCCCCTCCCACCCCCCCGGCGTCGCATGGCCCGGCCCCGCCCCCCCCGCGCACGCCTGGCCCCCCCCGGCCACCGCTGACCCAGGTGACGCCTCGCACGCCTGTCGCACGAGGGGCGGGGGGGGGCGGGTGGATGCCGCACGAGGGCTCGCACGAGGATGGGGGGTGTCACACACGTGCCCCCCGCGTGTTTGCACGGGGAGAGGGGGCGGGCGCGTGTGTGTTGCGGGAGGAGGAGGGGGGGGGGCGCGCGCGTGCGTCGCACGAGGATGAGGGGCGGGCGTGCGCGTGTCGCACGAGGGCTTGCACGAGGACGGGGGGGTGTCACACGCGTGCCCCCCGCGTGTTGCACGGGGAGAGGGGGCGGGCGCGTGCGTCACACGAGGGACGAGGGGGCGCGGCGGGCGCGTGTCGCACGAGGGCTTGCACGAGGCCGGGGGGGGGGGTTGCGCACGCTTGTCGCGGGAGGGGATGTGCGCACACGTCCGCACGAGGGCTTGCACGAGGCCGGGGCGTGCACCTACGTGGCACGAGGCCGGGGCGTGCACGCACGTTGCCCACGCACCCCTGTCGCACGAGGGCTTGCACGAGGCCGGGGTGTGCACACACGCGGCACGAGGACGGGGCACGCGTGTCGCACGAGGACAGGGAGGCGCGCACGCGTGTCGCACGGGGCCGGGGGGGGGACGATGGTGAGCGCGGGGGCGTGCAGGGTTGGGTTTGAGCGTGAGCACACGCGTGTGCACAGCCATGGCCCCCGTGCACGCTCGTGAGCACAATCACGTGCGCACTCACGGCCCTGCCCGCAGGCGTGAGCACGAGCGCGTGCACGATCCCCCCCCCCCATCGCGGCCCCGTGCACCCGCCTGAGCACGAGCACGTGCAGTAGAACCCGCCAAGCGTGCAAAGCGTGCGAGGGCGCGTGCCAGCCGTGCCAGCCGTGCGAGGCGTGCGTGCAAGCCGTGCAAGGCGTGCGTGCCGGGCGTGCGTGCGAGCCAAAACGTAGCGTGCGTTGCCAGCCGTGCAAGCCGTGCGAGGGGCGTGAGGCGTGCGAAGCCGTGCCAGGCGTGCAAGGCGCGCGTGTGGGGCGTGCGAGGGGCGTGTGGTACGTGCAGGGCACGTGGCCCTCGTGCGAGGGGGGTGCACGGGGTGAGGGGGGCGCGGGGCCGTCGTGCAAGGCGTGAGCGCCAGGGGTGTGCCGAGCGCGGGGGGGCGGCGTGGCCGTCGTGCAAGGGCGGTGCACGGGGTGCAGGGGTGCGTGGCCGTCGTGCAAGGGGCGGTGCGCGTGATGCGGGGGCCGTCGTGCAAAGCCGTGGTGCGAGGCTGCACGGCTGTGGGGCGCGGAGCGCGTGCGAGGGGTGTGCAGGGCGTGGTGGGCGTGGCCGTCGTGCGAGGGCGGTGCACGGGCCGAGGGGGCGTGTGGCCGTCGTGCGAGAGTAGCGCGTGGGGGTGCGTCCGTCGTGCAAGGGCGGTGCACGGGGGGGGTCGTGGTGCGAGGGTCGTGCGGGGGGTGCGTGGCCGTCGTGCAAGGTGTGCGTGCGAGGCATGGGGGGGGGGTGTGTGCGTGGCTGTCGTGCAAGGGTGGTGCACAGGGTGCGGGGGTGCGTGGCCGTCGTGCGAGGGTCGTGCAAAGGGCGCGAGAGTGTGTGGCCGTCGTGCGAGGGTGATGTGCGGGGGTGCACGGGGCCCCCGGCCGTCGTGCGAGGGTGGTGTGCAAGGGTGCGGGGATGCGCGGCCGTCGTGCAAGGGTTGTGCACAAGGTGGGGGGGGGGCATGGCCGTTGTGCAAGGGTTGTGCACGGGGCGGGAGGCTGTTGTGCAAGGCTTGTGCACAGGGTGCGTGGCCGTCGTGCGAGGGTTGTGTACAGGGTGTAAGGGCCGTTGTGCGATGGTTGTGCACAGGGTGCGTGGCTGTCGTGTGAGGGTTGTGCGCGGGGTGTAAGGGCCGTCATGCGAGGGTTGTGCGTGGGGTGTAAGGGCCGTCGTGCGAGGGTTGTGCACAGGGTGTAAGGGCTGTCGTGCCAGGGTTGTGCACGGGGGTGTGTGGCCATCGTGCGAGGGTTGTGCGCGGGGGTGCATGGCCATCGTGCGAGACTTGCGCATGGGGTGCGTGGCCGTCGTGCGAGGGTTTGTGCACAGGGTGCGTGGCCGTCGTGCGAGGGTTGTGGGTGGGGGTGCATGGCCGTCGTGCGAGGGTTGTGCACAGGGTGTAAGGGCCATCGTGCGAGGGTTATGCATGGGGGCGTGTGTCTGTCGTGCAAGGGTTGTGCGTGGGGTGCGTGGCCGTCGTGCGAGGGTTGTGCACAGGGTGTAAGGGCCGTCGTGCGAGGGTTGTGTGTGCGGGGGCGCGTGGCCGTCGTGCGAGGGTTGTGCGTGGGGGTGCGTGGCCGTCGTGCGAGACTTGCGCATGGGGTGCGTGGCCGTCGTGCGAGGGTTGTGCACAGGGTGTAAGGGCCGTCGTGCGAGGGTTGTGCACGGGGGTGCATGGCCGTCGTGCGAGGGTTGTGCACAGGGTGCAAGGGCCGTCGTGCGAGGGTTGTGCGTGGGGGTACGTGGCTTTCGTGCGAGACTTGCGCACGGGGTGCGTGGCCGTCATGCGAGGGTTGTGGGTGGGGGTGCATGGCCGTCGTGCGAGGGTTGCGCATTGGGTGCAAGGGCCGTCGTGCGAGACTTGCGCACGGGGTGTGTGGCCGTCGTGCGAGAGTTGCGCGTTGGGTGCAAGGGCCGTCGTGCGAGGGTTGTGCGCCGGGCGGTGGCGCGGGAGGGCGGGTGTGTGTGTGTGTGTGGGGGGGTGGGGTGTGTGGGGGGGGGGTCGTGCGCGTGGGGGGCGGCGCGAGGCCGCGGTGCGAGGCCGTGGTGCGAGGCGGGTGTGCGCAGGCGGCCATGTCGGGGGACTACGAGGAGGACGTGTGGCCGCAGCGCCCTGCGCCTGGTGCAGGAGCTCTGCTTCGCCCCCCGCGCGCGGCCCCCCCACGACAAGTGCCTGGAGTTCACCGACCTCCTGCGCCACCGCGGCCACCCCCGGCCCAACGACGCCGGTCAGTGCCCCGGGGGGGGGGCGGGGGGGGGGGGCAAGCAGGGGGCGGGGGGGGGGGCAACCACCGGGGTGGGGGACACACCCCCCCACACACACACCCCCCTGTGGGGATGGGGGCACCCCCAAGGATGGGACCCCCCCCCCAGGCATGGGAACCCAATGGGATGGGACCCCCCCCCCCCCCCCCCCCGCCAAGGGACGGGACCCCCCCAAAGGGATCGGATCCCCCCCAAAGGGACGGGACACCCCCAAAGGGATTGGACCCCCCCCCCAAAGGGTCGGGACACCCCCAAAGGGACGGACCCCCCCAAAGGGATCGGACCCCCCCCCAAAGGGACGGGACACCCCCAAAGGGATTGGACCCCCCGCCAAAGGGTCAGGGCACCCCCAAAGGGACGGGACACCCCCAAAGGGACGGGACACCCCCAAAGGGATCGAACACCCTCCCCCCTCCCCAGCCTACAAGGGACGGAACCCCCCCAAAGGGATCGGACCCCCCCAAAGGGACGGGACCCCCCCAAAGGGACGGACCCCTCCCCCAAAGGGATCGAACACCCTCCCCCCCCCCCCCCGCCTCCAAGGGACAGGACCCCCCCAAAGGGATCGGACCCCCCCCCAGAAGGGACGGGACACCCCCAAAGGGACGGACCCCCCCCAAAGGGATCGGACACCCTCCCCCCCCCACCCCACCCCGCCTCCAAGGGACAGGACCCCCCCAAAGGGATGGGACCCCCCCCCCATGGGATAGGACCCCCCCCCCCAGGGATGGGAACCCAATGGGATGGGAACCCCCCCCCCCCCGCCAAGGGACGGAACCCCCCCAAAGGGATCGAACCCCTCCCCAAAGGGATGGGACGCCCTGGGGACAGAACACCCCCCCGCCCCCCAAGGGACGGGACCCCCCTAAAGGGCTGGGACCCTCCCCCAGGGATGGGACCACCCCCAGGGATGGGAACCCAATGGGATGGGACCCCCCCCCCCCCACCAAGGGACGAACCCCCCCCAAAGGGATGGGATGCCCTGCGGACAGAACACCCCCCGCCAAGGGACGGGACCCCCCCAAAGGGATGGGACCTCAACAGGATGGGACCCCCCCCCCAGGGATGAGAGCCCCCCCGGGGATGGGAACCCAATGGGATGGGACCCCCCCCCGCCAAGGGACGGGACCCCCCCAAAGGGATGGGACCCCCCCCGCGCCCAGGGACGGGACCCCCCCCATGGGATAGGACCCCCCCAGGGATGGGAACCCAATGGGATGGGACACACCCCCCCGCCAAGGGACAGGACCCCCCCCAAAGGGATGGGACCGCCCCCCCCGCCAAGGGACGGGACCCCCCCAAAGGGATGGGATGCCCTGGAGACAGAACACATCCCCCCCCAAAAGGGATGGGACCCCCCCCAAGGGATGAGATGCCCATGGGATGGGCCCCCCCCAAAGAGATGGGACCCCCCCCAAAGAGATGGGCCCCCCCACAAAGGGATGGGACCCCCCCCAGGGATGGGATGGGATGGGATGGAGCCCCCCCCAGGGGATGGGACACCCCCAGAAGGGATGGGACCTCCAGGGTTGGGACCCCCCCCAAGGAACAGGGACCCCCCCCAAGGGATGGGACACCCCAATGACGGGGTCCCCCCCCCCCCAAGGAACAGGAACACCCCCAAGGAACAGGACCCCCCCCAGGGATGGGATGGAGCCCCCCGCAGGGGTTGGGACACCCCCAAAGGGATGGGACCCCCCCAGGGATGGGATGGAGCCCCCCCCAGGGGATGGGACACCCCCTCCCTGGTATCGGGGGGCGGGAGGAGGGGGCTGGGCCTGGCCGGGGGGGGGGGGGAGACGGGATCAGGAGGGTGGGGGGACCCCAAGAGCATGGGGGGACCCCAGGGCTGTGGTGGGTTCCTTGAGTGGGGTTTTGGGGACCCCCAGGAGGGTTTTGGGGACCCTGGGTGGGTTTTGGGGCCCCCAGGAGAGTTTTGGGGGGCACCAGGGGGGTGACAAGGACCCCAGGAGGGTTTTGGGGACCCTGGGTGGGTTTTGGGGACCCCCAGGAGGGTTCTGGGAACCCCAAGAGGGTGGTGGGACCCCAAGAGCATGTTGGGGACCCCAAGAGGGTTCCCGGATCCTCTGGTGGGTTTTGGGGACCCCCAGGAGAGTTTTGGGGACCCTGGGTGGGTTTTGGGGACCCCCAAGAGCGTTCTGGGGACCCCAAGAACATGGTGGGACCCCAAGAGGGTGGTGGGACCCCAAGAGCATGTTGGGGCCCCCAAGAGGGTTCCTGGACCCTCTGGTGGCTTTTGGGGACCCCCAGAAGAGTTTTGGGGACCCTGGGTGGGCTTTGGGGACCCCCCAGGAGAGTTTTGGGGGCAGGAGGGGGATTTTGGGGACCCCTGGGGGGGTTTTGGGGACCCACGGGGGGGGTGACAGAGACCCCGAGAAGGTGGTGGGACGCCAGGAGGGTGACGGTGACGCCGGGAGGGTTTTGGGGGCCCCTCGGGTGGGTTTTGGGGACGCCCAGGAGAGTTTTGGAGACCCTGGGTGGGTTTTGGGGACCCCCAGGAGAGTTTTGGGGGCAGGAGGGGGGTTTTGGGGACCCACAGGGGGGGTGACGGAGACCCTGAGAAGGTGGTGGGACGCCAGGAGGGTGACGGTGACCCCGGGAGGGTTTTGGGGGCCCCTCGGGTGGGTTTTGGGGACCCCAGGAGAGTTTTGGGGACCCTGGGTGGGTTTTGGGGACCCCCAGGAGAGTTTTGGGGGCAGGAGGGGGATTTTGGGGACCCACGGGGGGGGTGACACCCACGGGGGGGGTGACAGAGACCCCGAGAAGGTGGTGGGACGCCAGGAGGGTGACGGTGACCCCGGGAGGGTTTTGGGGGCCCCTTGGGTGGGTTTTGGGGACGCCCAGGAGAGTTTTGGGGACCCTGGGTGTGTTTTGGGGACCCCCAGGAGGGTTCTGGGGACCCTGGGTGGGTTTTGGGGACGCCCAGGAGAGTTTTGGGGGCAGGAGGGGGATTCTGGGGACTCCTGGGGGGGTTTTGGGGACCCACGGGGGGGGTGACGGAGACCCTGAGAAGGTGGTGGGGTGCCAGGAGGGTGACGGTGACCCTGGGAGGGTTTTGGGGGCCCCTCGGGTGGATTTTAGGGACGCCCAGGAGAGTTTTGGGGGCACAAGTGGGATTTTGGGGTCCCTCGGGCGGCTTTTGGGGACCCACGGAGGGGGTGACAGAGACCCCAAGAAGGTGGTGGGACCCCAGGAGGGTGACGGGGACCCCGGGTGGGTTTTGGGGGCCCCCCCCTGACATTTTGGGTCCCCCCCGAGGTGCCACCCCCTGTGTCCCCTGTCCCCCCCCAGAGGTGTCGGTCAGCCTGCTGTCTGTCATCGTCACCTTCTGCGGCATCGTCCTGCTGGGGGTGTCCCTCTTCGTCTCCTGGAAGCTCTGCTGGGTGCCCTGGCGCCATAAGGGGGGGCCGGGGGCCCCCCCCCGCAAAGAGCCCCTCCAAAGCGGGGGGGGCCCTTTCGGGGACCCCCTGCCCGAGCCAGGTCCCGAACCTCCCCCCGAACGCTGCTACCTGGACATGGGGCCCTGTCCCGAGGGGGGGACGAGGGCGCTGGGACCCCCCCCGCCTCAGGGCCCCCCCCAGGTGGCCCCCCAGGGTCTCCCTGAGCTGGGGGGGGATGGGACGGGGGGGGGGACGCTGCCCAGTGTCCCCTCCCAGCAGCACGTGGTCGGGCTGGCCAGCAGGTAGGGACATCGGGGACGTTGGGGACGAAGCGGGGGGACAGGGGGGTGATAGGGGGACGGGGGGGGCCATAGGGACAGGGGGGACATGGGGATGGGGGGGGACAACGGGGGACACGGGGACAAGGGGGGCATGGGGATGGGGGGGATGGTGACGGGGGGGAGACATGGGGCCAGCGGGGACATGGGGACAAGGGGAGCATGGAGGGGGTGACATGGGGATGGGGGGGCATGGGGACAAGGGGGGGATGGGGACGGGGGGGTGACATGGGGATGGGGGGGACATGGGGACAAGGGGGGGGACATGGGGACAGGGGGCGATGGGGACAAGGGGGGATGGGGATGGGGGGGGACATGGGGACAGGGGGGACATGGGGATGGGAGGGACAAGGGGGGACAAAGGGAGCATGGGGGGGGGACAAGGGGGGGAGATGGGGACGGGGGGGTGACATGGGGACGGGGGGGATGGTGACGGGGGGGTGACATGGGGACGGGGGGGTGACATGGGGACAGGGGGGTGACATGGGGACGGGGGGGACATGGGGACAAGGGGGGGGACATGGGGACAGGGGGCGATGGGTACAAGGGGGGATGGGGACAGGGGGGTGACATGGGGACGGGGGGACATGGGGGGGGTGACATGGGGATGGGGGGGACACGGGGACGGGGGGCATGGGGACAAGGCGGGGGACATGGGGATAAGGGAGGTGACATGGGGGCGGGGGGGCATGGGGACAAGGGGGGACACGGGGACAGGGGGGACACAGGGACAGGGGGGACATGGGGCCGGGGGGGTGTCTGGGTGGGGACAGGGACGGGGGGGACAGGGGTGCTGCCCAGCGTGTGTCCCCATGTGCTGGGGGGGGACGGGACATGACATAAATGACACCCCCCGATGTCCCATGTGCATGGGGGAGGGGGTTCCCTGGTGTCCCCATGTCCCCATGGATGGGGGTTCCCCGGTGTCCCCCCCATGTCCCCATGGATGGGGGTTCCCTGGTGTCCCCATGTCCCCATCCATGGAGGTTCTCCAGTGTCCCCCCCATGTCCCCATGGATGGGGGTTCCCTGGTGTCTCCATGTCCCCATCCATGGAGGTTCTCCATTGCCCCCCCCACGTCCCCATGGATGGAGGTTCCCTGGTGTCCCCATGTCCCCATGGATGGGGGTTCCCTGGTGTCCCCATGTCCCCATCCATGGAGGTTCTCCATTGCCCCCCCATGTCCCCATGGATGGGGGGTCCCTGGTGTCTCCATGTCCCCATCCATGGAGGTTCTCCAGTGTCCCCCCCATGTCCCCATGGATGGGGGGGTCCCTGGTGTCCCCATGTCCCCATCCATGGAGGTTCTCCAGTGTCCCCCCCATGCCCCCATGGTTGGGGGTTCCCTGGTGTCCCCATGTCCCCATCCATGGAGGTTCTCCATTGCCCCCCCATGTCCCCATGGATGGAGGTTCCCTGGTGTCACCATGTCCCTGTGGATGGGGGTTCCCTGGTGTCCCCATGTCCCCATCCATGGAGGTTCTCCATTGCCCCCCCCATGTCCCTGTGGATGGGGGGTCCCTGGTGTCCCCATGTCCCCATCCATGGAGGTTCTCCAGTGTCCCCCCCATGTCCCCATGGATGGGGGGTTCCCCGGTGTCCCCATGTCCCCATCCATGGAGGTTCTCCATTGCCCCCCCATGTCCCCATGGATGGAGGTTCCGTGGTTTCACCACGTCCCCATGGATGGGGGTTCCCCGGTGTCCCCATGTCCCCATCCATGGAGGTTCTCCAGTGTCCCCCCCACGTCCCCATGGATGGGGGTTCTCTGGTGTCCCCATGTCCCCATCCATGGAGGTTCTCCAGTGTCCCCCCCATGTCCCCGCACTCTCCGGTGGGGGTTGGGGGGGGGGGTTGGGGGCGCACAGGCTTGTCCTTGGGTGCCCCCCCAACCCCGTTTTCTCTCCCCCCCCTCCCCTCCCCTTCCCCCCCCAGCGCCCCTCTCCCCTCCCTCCTCCCCGAGGAGAAGCCGGACCAAAACCCCACCAACCTGGGCCAGATCCAGCCCGAGCTCTACTGTCCCCAGGGGGACGGGGACGGCGGGGGGGCCGGCCGGGGGGGTTCCCCTTGCGGCCGCCTGAGCGTGGCGCTGCGTTACGCCTACGGCAGCCAACAGCTGGTGGTGCGCGTCCTCCGGGCCCTCGACCTGCCCGCCAAGGACGCCAACGGCTTCTCCGACCCCTACGTCAAGATCTACCTCCTGCCCGACCGCAAGAAGAAGTTCCAGACCAAGGTCCATCGCAAGACCCTCAACCCCGTCTTCGACGAGACCTTCAGCTTCGGGGTGCCCTTGGCCGAGCTGCCCCTGCGGCGCCTCCACTTCAGCGTCTACGACTTCGACCGCTTCTCCCGCCACGACCTCATCGGGCAGGTGGTGCTGGACAACCTGCTGGAGGCCACCGAGCGCGGGGACGAGGGACCCATCTGGAGGGACATCCTGGAGGGCAGCGGGGTGAGGGGACAGCGGGGACGTGGGGGATGGGGGAGGAGGAGGTCCCCATCTGGAGGGACATCGTGGAGGGCAGTGGGACGAGGGGATGGGGACAGGGATGAGGGGACAGGAGGGATGGTGGGAACAAGGTCCCCATCTGGAGGGACATCCTGGAGGGCAGCGGGACGAGGGGACGGGGACAGGGATGAGGGGACAGGAGGGATGGTGGGAACAAGGTCCCCATCTGGAGGGACATCCTGGAGGGCAGCGGGACGAGGGGACGGGGACAGGGATGAGGGGACAGGAGGGATGGTGGGAACAAGGTCCCCATCTGGAGGGACATCCTGGAGGGCAGCGGGACGAGGGGACAGGGACAGAGATGAGGGGACAGGAGGGATGGTGGGAACAAGGTCCCCATGTGGAGGGATGTTGTGGGGGGCAGTGGGGTGAGGGGACAGCGGGGACATGGTGGGGACAGGGAAGGACGAGGTCCCCATCTGGAGGGACATCATGGAGGGCAGCGGGGTGAGGGGACGACAGGGATGGGGACAGGGGGACATGGGGGACACCATGGAGGGTAGGGGGTGCTGGAGAACCTGCTGGAGGCCACCAAGCGTGGGGACAATGTCCCCATCTGGAGGGACATCCTGGAGGGCAGCGGGACGAGGGGACGGGGACAGAGACGAGGGGACAGGAGGGATGGTGGGAACAAGGTCCCCATGTGGAGGGACGTTGTGGGGGGCAGCGGGGTGAGGGGACGGGGACGGGAACAGGGGGGACAGGGGAGGACGAGGTCCCCATCTGGAGGGACATCGTGGAGGGCAGCGGGACGAGGGGACGGTGGGGACGCGGGAGACAAGGGACAAGGAGAGCAGGGGACAGCCGGGAGGGGGGACGGTGAAGGTGGGGGACAGCGGGGACGGGGGATGGAGGGGACGGGACAGGGGACAGCGAGGACGGGACACCGGGGACAGCGGGAACGGAGGGCAGTGGGGACAGGGGACAGGGGGACAAGGTCCCCATCTGGGGGGACGTCCTGGAGGGCAGCGGGGTGAGGGGACGGGGACAGGGGACAGCAGAGGTGGGGGACAGTGGGGACGGGGGATGGGGGACAGTGGGGACAGGGGACAGTGGGGACAGGGGACAGCAGTGACAGGGGACTGGGGACAGTGAGGACAGGGGACAGTGGGGACAGGGGACAGCAGTGACAGGGGACTGGGGACAGTGAGGACAGGGGACAGCAGGGACAGGGGACAGCAGTGACAGGGGATTGGGGACAGGGATGGGGACAGGGGACAGTGGGGATGGGGGACAGCGGTGACAGGGGACTGGGGACAGTGGGGACAGGGGATGGGACAGTGGGGATGGGGGACAGTGGGGACGAGGGACCCATCTGAGGGGACATTGTGGAGGGCGACGGGGTGAGGGGACGGGGACAGGGGGGACGGGGGACAGCGGGGACAGGGGACTGGGGACAGTGGGGACAAGGGACAGCGGGGACAGGGGACAGCGGTGATGGGTCTGGGGACAGGGATGGGGACAGGGGACAGTGGGGATGGGGGACAGGGGACAGCGGTGACAGGGGATGGGGGACAGTGGGGACAGGGGACAGTGGGGACAGGGGACAGCGGGGACAGGGGACAGCGGTGACAGGGGATTGGGGACAGGGGACAGCGGGGATGGGGGACAGTGGGGACGAGGGACCCATCTGAGGGGACATCGTGGAGGGCAGCGGGGTGAGGGGACAGGGATGGGGACAAGGGGGACGGGGAGGGGACACTGTGGAGGGCGGCGGGGTGAGGGGACGGGGACGGGGGGGGGACGGGGGGACAGCGGGGACGGGGGACAGCGCCCCCTGACCCCTGACCCCCGACCCCTGACCCCTGTCCCCAGGAGAAGGCCGACCTGGGGGAGGTGAACTTCTCCCTCTGCTACCTGCCCACGGCCGGGCGCCTGACCGTCACCGTCATCCGGGCCTCCAACCTGCGCGCCATGGACCTCACCGGCTACTCGGGTGGGACAGGGGACATCAGGGGACACGGGGACATCAGGGGACATGGGGACATGGGGGGACATGGGGACATGGGGGGACATCAGGGGACATGGGGATAGGGGGGGACATGGGGACACGGGGGACATCGGGGGACATGGGGACATCAGGGGACATGGGGATAGGGGGGGACATGGGGACACGGGGGGACATCGGGGGACATGGGGACATCAGGGGACATGGGGATAGGGGGGGACATGGGGACACGGGGGGACATCAGGGGACATGGGGATAGGGGGGGACATGGGGACATGGGGGGACATCAGGGGACATGGGGGACATGGGGGCACAGGGGGTGTCACCGTCATCCGGGCCTCCAACCTCCACGCCGTGGGGACATGGGGGGGACATCAGAGGACACAGGGGGGACATGGGGACGGGGGGGACACAGGGGCTGGAGGAGACGGGTGGGGGGTGGGGGGACACTGGGGGGACATGGGGCGTTGCCAGGGGTCTGTGGGTCGCTGTGGGGTGGCCGTGGGGCCCTGCGTGGTGGCCGCGGCCCCCCCATGAGGCGGCCATGGGGCCCCGTGGAGTGGCCGTGGGGGTGGCTGTGGGGTGGCTGTGGGGCTCGGCAGGGTGCCGTGGGGCTCTGTGGGTCAGCCGTGGGGCGCTGTGGGGTGGCCGTGGGGCACTGTGGGGCGGCTGTGGGGCTCTGCAGAGTGCCATGGGGCGCCGTGGGGCTCGGTGTGGCGGCCGTGGCCCCCCGGCGAGGCAGCCAGGGGTCCCCATGGGGTGTGAGTGGGTTGCTGTGGGTCAGCCGTGGGGCGCTGTGGGGTGCGAGTGGGTCGCTGTGGGTCAGCTGTGGGGCTCTGTGGGGTGGCCGTGGGGCGCTTTGGGTCTGCTGTGGGGTGGCCCTGGGGCTCTGCAGGATGCTGTGGGGTGCCACGGAGCTCTGTGGGGCCCTGTGGGGTGGCCATGGGGCACTGTGGGTCGGCCGTGGGGCACTGTGGGTTGGCCGTGGGGCGCTGTGGGGCGGCTGTGGGGCTCTGCAGAGTGCCATGGGGCGCCGTGGGGCTCGGTGTGGCGGCCGTGGCCCCCCGGCGAGGCAGCCAGGGGTCCCCGTGGGGTGTGAGTGGGTCGCTGTGGGTCAGCCGTGGGGCGCTGTGGGGTGCGAGTGGGTCGCTGTGGGTCAGCTGTGGGGCTCTGTGGGGTGGCCGTGGGGCACTTTGGGTCTGCTGTGGGGTGGCCCTGGGGCTCTGCAGGATGCTGTGGGGTGCCACGGAGCTCTGTGGGGCCCCGTGGGGTGGCCGTGGGGCCCCGTGGGGTGGCCATGGGGCACTGTGGGTTGGCCGTGGGGCACTGTGGGGTGGCCGTGGGGCGCTGTGGGGTGGCTGTGGGGCTCTGCAGAGTGCCATGGGGCGCCGTGGGGCTCGGTGTGGCGGCCGTGGCCCCCCGGCGAGGCGGCCAGGGGTCCCCGTGGGGTGTGAGTGGGTCGCTGTGGGTCAGCCGTGGGTTGCCGTGGGTCAGCCGTGGGGCGCTATGGGGCCGTGCCCCCCGCAGACCCCTACGTGAAGGCCTCGCTGATGGCGGAGGGCCGGCGGCTGAAGAAGCGCAAGACGTCCATCAAGAAGAACACGCTCAACCCCAGCTACAACGAGGCCCTCGTGTTCGACGTGCCGCACGAGAGCGTGCACCACGTCAGCCTCACCATCGCCGTCGTCGACTACGACTGGTCAGTTGGGGGGCGCCTGGGTCCGCTCGCCGTGGGGCTGGGAGGACGCTGTGGGGCTGGCCCGGGGCGTGGGGCTGGGTGGGGAGAGCTCTCGTGCAAGGGGTGTTGCACAAGAGCGTGCACCGCGTCACTCTCACCATGGCCGTCGTCGACTACGACTGGTCAGTTGGGGGGCGCCTGGGTCCGCTTGCCGTGGGGCTGGGAGGACGCTGTGGGGCTGGCCCAGGGTGTGGGGCTGGGTGGGGAGAGCTCTCGTGCGAGGGGTGTTGCACGAGAGCGTGCACCGCGTCACTCTCACCATGGCCGTCGTCGACTACAACAGGTGAGTTGGGGGTCCTGGACACCTGGGTTGACCCTCCGTGGGGCAGGGGGGACGCTATGGGGCTGGCCCGGGTTATGGGGCTGGCCCGGGTTGTGGGGCTGGGAGGGGAGAGCTCTCAAACCCTCGTGCGAGGGGTGTTGCACAAGAGCGTGCACCACGTCACTCTCACCATCGTCATCGTCGACTACAACAGGTGAGTTGTGGGTCCTGGACACCTGGGTTGACCCTCCATGGGGCAGGGGGGACGCTATGGGGCTGGCCCGGGGTGTGGGGCTGGCCCGGGTTGTGGGGCTGGGAGGGGAGAGCTCTCAAGCCCTCGTGCGAGGGGTGTTGCACGAGAGCGTGCACCGCGTCACTCTCACCATCGTCATCGTCAACTACAACAGGTGAGTTGGGGGTCCTGGATGCCTGGGTTGACCCTCCATGGGGCGGGGGGGACGCTATGGGGCTGGCCCGGGTTATGGGGCTGGCCCGGGTTGTGGGGCTGGGAGGGGAGAGCTCTCAAACCCTCGTGCGAGGGGTGTTGCACAAGAGCGTGCACCACGTCAGCCTCACCATCGCCGTCGTCGACTACGACTGGTCAGTTGGGGGGCGCCTGGGTCCGCTCGCCGTGGGGCTGGGAGGACGCTGTGGGGCTGGCCCGGGGTGTGGGGCTGGGTGGTTGAGCCCTCGTGCGAGGGGTGTTGCACGAGAGTGTGCACCACGTCACTCTCACCATGGCCATCATCAACTACAACAGGTGAGTTGTGGGTCCTGGATGCCTGGGTTGACCCTCCGTGGGGCAGGGGGGACGCTGTGGGGCTGGCCCGGGGTGTGGGGCTGGGTGGGGAGAGCTCTCGTGCGAGGGGTGTTGCACAAGAGTGTGCACCACTTCACTCACCATCGTCGTCGTCGACTACAACAGGTGAGTTGGGGGTCCTGGATGCCTGGGTTGACCCTCCATGGGGCAGGGGGGACGCCGTGGGGCTGGGGGGACGCTGTGGGGCTGGCCCGGGGTGTGGGGCTGGCCCGGGCTGTGGGGCTGGGTGGTTGAGCCCTCGTGCGAGGGGTGTTGCACGAGAGCGTGCGGTGGCGCTGGTGGGGGCTGAGCCGGGGGGCCCGGACGCCTGGGTCCCCTGGGTGCCATTGGGGGCCATTGGGGGCCATTGGGTCCCCGTGTCCCCTGGGTGCCGTGGGCGCCCTGTGTCCCCGTGTCCCCAGTCAATGGGTGCCCTGTGTCCCCATGTCCCCATGTCCCCAGGTGATGGGTGCCCCATGTCCCCATGTCCCCATGTCCCTGGGTGATGGGTGTGGTGTCTCCGTGTCCCCAAGTGATGGGTGCCCCCTGTCCCCATGTCCCCATGTCCCCATGTCCCCAGTCAATGGGTGCCCCGTGGCCCCGTGTCCCCAGGTGATGGGTGCCCCCTGTCCCCATGTCCCCGTGTCCCCAGTCAATGGGTGCCCCGTGTCCCCATGTCCCCATGTCGCTGGGTGATGGGTGTGGTGTCCCCATGTCCCCAAGTGATGGGTGCAGTGTCTCCGTGTCCCCGTGTCCCCAGTCAATGGGTGCCCTGTGTCCCCATGTCCCTGTGTCCCCAGGTGATGGGTGCCCCATGTCACCGTGTCCCTGGGTGATGCGTGCGGTGTCCCCGTGTCCCCAGTCAATGGGTGCCCCATGTCCCCGTGTCCCCAAGTGATGGGTGCCCCCTGTCCCTGGGTGATGGGTGCAGTGTCCCTTTGTCCCCAGTCAATGGGTGCCCCGTGTCCCCATGTCCCCAGGTGATGGGTGCCCTGTGTCCCCGTGTCCCTGGGTGATGGGTACCCCGTGTCCCCATGTCCCCAAGTGATGGGTGCGGTGTCCCCATGTCCCCATGTCCCTGGGTGATGGGTGTGGTGTCCCCGTGTCCCCGGGTGATGGGTGCCCCCTGTCCCCATGTCCCTGTGTCCCCATCTCCCCAGTCAATGGGTGCCCCGTGTCCCCATGTCCCCGTGTCCCCAGGTGATGGGTGCTGTGTCCCCATGTCCCTGTGTCCCTGGGTGATGGGTGCCCCATGTCCCCGGGTGATGGGTGCAGTGTCCCCGTGTCCCCAGTCAATGGGTGCCCTGTGTCCCCATGTCCCTGTGTCCCCAAGTGATGGGTGCCCCATGTCCCCATGTCCCTGGGTGATGGGTGCCCTGTGTCCCTGTGTGCCCATGTCCCCGGGTGACGGGTGCCGTGTCCCCGGGGTGGCCCTGGGTGACGGGTGCTGTGTCCCCGGGGTGGCCCCGGGTGCCGTGTCCCCGTGTCCCTGTGGTGGCCCCAGGTGACAGTGCCGTGTCCCCATGTCCCCGTGGTGGCCCCGGGTGCCGGGTGCCGTGTCCCCGTGTCCCGGTGGTGGCCCCAGGTGACAGTGCCGTGTCCTCATGTCCCCGTGGTGGCCCTGGGTGCCGTGTGCCGTGTCCCCATGTCCCCGTGGTGGCCCCGGGTGACGGTGCCGTGTCCCTGTGGTGGCCCTGGGTGCTGTGTCCCCATGTCCTGGTGGTGGCCCCGGGTGCCGGGTGCCGTGTCCCCGTGTCCCGGTGGTGGCCCCGGGTGACGGTGCCGTGTCCCCGTGGTGGCCCCGGGTGCCGGGTGCCGTGTCCCCGTGTCCCGGTGGTGGCCCCGGGTGACGGTGCCGTGTCCCCGCAGCATCGGGCACAACGAGGTGATCGGGTTGTGCCGGGTGGGCAGCGACGCCGAGGGCCCCGGCCGGGACCACTGGGCCCAGATGCTGGCCAACCCCCGCAAGCCCATCGAGCACTGGCACACCCTGGTGGAGGTGAGACCCCCCCAGCACCCATGGGTGCCCCCAGCACCCCAGACCCCCCCCAGCACCCCCAGAGCACCCCCAGACCCCCCAGCACCCATAGAGCACCCCCAGACCCCCCAGCACCCATGGGTGCCCCCAGCACCCGCAGACCCCTCCCAGCACCCATAGAGCACCCCCAGACCCCCCAGCACCCATGGGTGCCCCCAGCCTCCCCAGACCCCCCCAGCACCCATGCGTGCCCCCCAGCACCCCCAGACCCCCCAGCACCCATGCGTGCCCCCCAGCACCCCCAGACCCCCCAGCACCCATGGGTGCCCCCAGCCCCCCCAGATCCCCCCCAGCACCCACAGACCCCCCAGCACCCATGGGTGCCCCCAGCCCCCCCAGATCCCCCCCAGCACCCATAGAGCAACCCCAGACCCCCCAGCACCCATGGGTGCCCCCAGCCCCCCCAGATCCCCCCCAGCACCCCCAGAGCACCCCCAGACCCCCCAGCACCCATGGGTGCCCCAAGCCCCCCCAGACCCCCCCCAGCACCCCCAGAGCACCCCCAGACCCCCCAGCACCCATGGGTGCCCCCAGCACCCCAGACCCCCCCCAGCACCCATAGAGCACCCCGAGACCCCCAGCACCCATGGGTGCCCCCCCAGCACCCCCAGACCCCCCCAGCACCCCCAGAGCACCCCCAGACCCCCCAGCACCCATGGGTGCCCCCAGCCCCCCCAGATCCCCCCCAGCACCCACAGAACCCCCGGCACCCATGGGTGCCCCCAGCCCCCCCAGGCACCTGCAGCACCTTTGGGCCATCGTGTCACACGGGGGGTGTCCCCACACTGTCCCCACTGTCCCCACTGTCCCCACACTGTCCCCACACTGTCCCCACACTGTCCCCACTGTCCCCACTGTCCCCACTGTCCCCACACTGTCCCCACACTGTCCCCACTGTCCCCACTGTCCCCACTGTCCCCACACTGTCCCCACACTGTCCCCCCTGTCCCCACACTGTCCCCACTGTCCCCACTGTCCCCACTGTCCCCGCGCAGGAGAAGTCTCTGGCTCTGGCCCCCAAGGGCTCGTCGCGGGACAAACCCAGCATCGTGGTGGAGCCCGTCGGCCCCGACTGAGCCCAGTAAGGCCAGAACTGGGAGCACTGGGAGGCACTGGGAGCTGTGTGGGAGGCAGTGGGAGCTGTACTGGGGGCACTGGGAGGCACTGGGGGGCACTGGGAGGCACTGGGAACTGTGTGGGAGGCACTGGGAGGCAATGGGGGGCACTGGGGGGCACTGGGAGGCACTGGGGGGCACTGGGAGCTGTACTGGGCGCACTGGGAGGCACTGGGAGCTGTGTGGGAGGCACGGGGAGCTGTACTGGGGGCACTGGGAGGCACTGGGGGGCACTGGGAGGCACTGGGAGCTGTGTGGGAGGCACTGGGAGCTGTACTGAGCACACTGGGAGGAACTGAGAGGCACTGGGAGCTGTACTGGGTGCACTAGGAGGCACTGGGAGCTGTGTGGGAGGCACTGGGAGCTGTACTGGGGGCACTGGGAGGCACTGGGAGGCACTGGGAGCTGTACTGGGGGCACTGGGAGGAACTGGGAGCTGTGTGGGAGGCACTGGGAGCTGTACTGGGGGCACTGGGAGGCACTGGGAGCTGTGCTGGGCGCACTGGGAGGCACTGGGAGCTGTGTGGGAGGCACTGGGAGCTGTACTGGGGGCACTGGGAGGCACTGGGGGGCACTGGGAGGCACTGGGAGCTGTGTGGGAGGCACTGGGAGCTGTACTGAGCACACTGGGAGGCACTGGGAGGCACTGGGAGCTGTACTGGGTGCACTGGGAGGCACTGGGAGCTGTGTGGGAGGCACTGGGAGCTGTACTGGGGGCACTGGGAGGCACTGGGAGGCACTGGGAGCTGTACTGGGGGCACTGGGAGGAACTGGGAGCTGTGTGGGAGGCACTGGGAGCTGTACTGGGGGCACTGGGAGGCACTGGGAGCTGTGCTGGGCGCACTGGGAGGCACTGGGAGCTGTGTGGGAGGCACTGGGAGCTGTACTGGGGGCACTGGGGGGCACTGGGAGGCACTGGGAGCTGTGTGGGAGGCACTGGGAGCTGTACTGGGCGCACTGGGAGGCACTGGGGGCACTTGGAGGCACTGGGAGCTGTGTGGGAGGCACTGGGAGCTGTACTGGGTGCACTGGGAGGCACTGGGGGGCACTGGGGGGCAATAGGAGGGCTTGGGGGGCCACTGGGAGCTGTACTGGGGGCACTGGGGGGCCCTGGGAGGCACTGGGAGCTGTACTGGGGGCACTGGGGGCCACTGGAGGAGACTGGGAGGCACTGGGAGCTGCATGGGGGGACCCAGGCCATACTGGGAGGGCACATCACCATACTGGGGGGGCACTTTGCCATACTGGGAGGGCACTGGGCCATACTGGGAGAGCACATTGCCATACTGGGAGGGCACTTTGCCATACTGGGGGGCACATTCCCATACTGGGAGGGCACTTTGCCATACTGGGAGGGCACTTTGCCATACTGGGGGGCACATTCCCATACTGGGAGGGCACTTTGCCATACTGGGGGGCACATTCCCATACTAGGGGGCACTGGGCCATACTGGGAGGGCACTGGGCCATACTGGGGAGCGTGGAGCCATACTGGGAGGGCACTTTGCCATACTGGGGGGCACATTGCCATACTGGGAGGGCACTGGGCCATACTGGGGGGCACATTCCCATACTAGGGGGCACTGGGCCATACTGGGAGGGCACTGGGCCATACTGGGGAGCATGGAGCCATACTGGGAGGGCACTTTGCCATACTGGGGGGCACATTGCCATACTGGGAGGGCACTGGGCCATACTGGGAGAGCACATTCCCATACTGGGAGGGCACTGGGCCATGCCGGGGGGCACATTCCCATACTGGGAGGGCACTGGGCCATACTGGGAGGGCACTGGGCCATACTGGGGAGCATGGAGCCATACTGGGAGGGCACTTTGCCATACTGGGGGGCACATTGCCATACTGGGAGGGCACTGGGCCATACTGGGAGGGTACCGGGCCATACTGGGAGAGCACATTCCCATACTGGGAGGGCACTTTGCCATACTGGGAGGGCACTGGGCCATACTGGGAGAGCACATTGCCATACTGGGAGGGTACCGGGCCATACTGGGAGGTCACTGGGCCATACTGGGAGGGCACTTTGCCATACTGGGGGGCACATTGCCATACTGGGAGGGCACTGGGCCATACTGGGAGAGCACATTCCCATACTGGGGGGCACATTGCCATACTGGGAGGGCACTGGGCAATACTGGGGAGCATGGAGCCATACTGGGAGGGCACTTTGCCATACTGGGAGGGCACTGGGCCATACTGGGGGAGCACATTCCCATACTGGGAGGGCACTTTGCCATACTGGGAGGGCACTTTGCCATACTGGGGGGCATATTCCCATACTGGGAGGGCACTTTGCCATACTGGGGGGCACTGGGCCATACTGGGAGGGCACTGGGCCATACTGGGGAGCATGGAGCCATACTGGGAGGGCACTTTGCCATACTGGGGGGCACATTCCCATACTGGGAGGGCACTGGGCCATACTGGGAGAGCACATTCCCATACTGGGAGGGCACTTTGCCTTACTGGGGGGCACATTCCCATACTGGGAGGGCACTTTGCCATACTGGGAGGGCACTGGGCCATACTGGGGAGCACATTCCCATACTGGGAGGGCACTGGGCCATACTGGGGGGCACATTCCCATACTGGGAGGGCACTGGGCCATACTGGGAGAGCACATTCCCATACTGGGAGGGCACTTTGCCTTACTGGGGGGCACATTCCCATACTGGGGGGGCACTTTGCCATACTGGGAGGGCACTGGGCCATACTGGGGAGCACATTCCCATACTGGGAGGGCACTGGGCCATACTGGGGAGGACATTCCCATACTGGGAGGTCACTGGGCCATACTGGGAGGGCGCTGACCCCTCTCTCCCACAGGCGGTGGGGCCGGAGGCGCCGGCCCGGCCCGGGGGGGCCCCGACACCGAAGCCATAGGGACCCCCGGGCCCCCCCCCCCCCTCGGGCCCCCCCAAGGGCCCCCGACCTGCACGACAAGGGGGGGCCCGGCCCCCCCCCACTGTGAACCCCGGCGTCCGGGGCGGGGGCGGGGGGGGGGACACACACACCCACACGACCCCCGCCCCCCCCTCCCCCCCCCCCCATGTGTTCGTTTTGGCGGGGGGGGAGCCCTTGGGGGGACCCAGGCGGCCGGGTGCCCCCCCCCCCTTTGTGTCATGTGTTTGTACGGGGGGGGGGGGCCCCAAAGGGGACCCAGGTGTCCGTGTGCCCCCCCCCTCCCCCCCCCCGCCTTGTGTGTCTCTATGGGGGTGCCCCCCCCCCCAAAAAAAAGGGGACCCAGGCGTCCGGGTGTGTCCCCCCCCCCCCACCTTGTGTGTGTCTATGTTGGGGTGGGGGCCCCCCCCCCAAACCCCAGTGTGTCCCCCCCCCGAGGGCCCCCCCCCAGAGTGGACCCAGGTGTCCGGCCCCCCCCCTAAAAAACCCCAGTGTGTGTCGTGTCCCCCCCCCGGGGCCCCCCCCCGCCCCCGCCGTGTCCCGTGTCCCCGCGTGTGTGTCTGCGTGTGGGGCCGGGGGGGCCCCAGAAGCCATAAACCCCCCAATAAACCCCCCCAGGAGCCGCCTGCGCCTCCCTGCGCCCGGGGGGGGGACACGGGGACAGGGGGACACCGGGATGGGACCCGGGGACGGGGGGGTTGGGGGACACGGGGACAGGGGGACACCGGGATGGGGGGACACGGGGACGGGGGGGTTGGGGGCCATTGGGTCACGGGGACATGGGGACGCTGGGATGGGACAGGGGGACACTGGGATTGGGGGACACGGGGTTGGGGGGACATGGGGACACTGGGATGGGACAGGGGGACACTGGGATTGGGGGACACGGGGACACAGGGATGGGACACGGGGACAGGGGGGTTGGGGGCCATTGGGTCACGGGGATGAGGGGACACTGGGATGGGACATGGGGACACTGGGATTGGGGGACACGGGGTTGGGGGGACATGGGGACATGGGGGGGGACATGGGAATGGGGGGGACACGGATTGGGGGACGTGGGGACAGGGGGGTTGGGGGACATGGGCATGGAGGGACACGGGGACACCGGGATGGGGGGACACGGGGACAGGGGGGTTGGGGGCCATTGGGTCACGGGGACGAGGGGACACTGGGATGGGACAGGGGAATGGGGGGACACGGGTTGGGGGCACGGGGACACTGGGATGGGACGTGGGGACAGGGGGACACTGGGATTGGGGGACACGGGGATGGGGGGACACGGGGACATGGGGGTGGGGGGACACGGATTGGGGGACTTGGGGACACGGGGTTGGGGGGACATGGGGACACTGGGGTGGGACATGGGAATGGGGGGGACACGGATTGGGGGACGCGGGGACAGGGGGGTTGGGGCTCATGGGCATGGAGGGACACGGGGACACCGGGCCGGGGGGACACGGGGACAGGGGGGTTGGGGGACATTGGGTCACGGGGACATGGGGACACTGGGACGGGACAGGGGAGCACTGGGCTTGGGGGACACGGGGACGGGGGGATGGGAATGGGGGGACACGGATTGGGGGACACGGGGACACGGGGATGGGGGGACACGGGGACACTGGAATGGGATGTAGGGACAGGGGGACACTGGGATGGGACATGGGAATGGGGGGACACGGATTGGGGGACACAGGGATGGGGGGACACAGGGGTGGGGGACGTGGGGACACAGGGATGAGGGGATGGGACACCGGGATTGGGGGACATGGGGACACAGGGACAGGGGGACACAGGGATGGGACACGGGGACATGAGGGTTGGGGGACGTGGGGACACGGGGACATGAGGGGACACAAGGGTTAGGGGACACGGGGACACAGGGATGGGACATGGGGACGGGGGGGGTGCGGGGCCACAATGGGGCCACACGTGGGGACACGGGACAAGGGGACACGATACGAGGATGGGGGGGGCACGGTGTGGGGCCAGGGGTTTGGGGACACGTCATGGGGACGTGGGGACACGATGTGGGGACACAGGGCCAGGGGGACACGGGGGATGGGGGGACACGGGGCGCTGGGGTGGCACTGGGGCGTGGGGACACGGGGGTGGGGGGCGACACGGGGACATGGTGGCACGGGGACGGGGGCCCGCGGGGGGGTGGGACTGGGGGACACGGGGCTCTGGGGTGGCACTGGGGTATGGGGACAGAGGGACACGGGGCTACGGGGACACGGGGACGCGGCGCGGGGTCCCGGGCGGGGGTGTGTCACCCCCACCCCCCCCCCGTGCGTGTCCCCCCCCGTGTCCCCCCGCTCCATCCCCGACCCCGCCCCCCCCCTCCCCCCCCCTCCTCCCCATCCCCCCCCGCCCATCCAGCGCCGCCGCCGCTCCCGGGGCCGCCGCGGACGGAGCCGAACGGGGCCGAGCGGAGCCGAACGGAGCCGAGCGGAGCCGAGCGGAGCCGAACGAAGCCGAACCCGGAATCGAACCCGCAGCCGAACCGAGCCGGGAGCCGAACCGGGCCCGAACGGAGCCGAGCGGAGCCGAACCCGGAGCCGAACCCCAACCCGGAGCCGAACCGAGCCCGAACCGACCCGAGCGGAGCCGAGAGGAGCCGAACGGAGCCGAACGGAGCCGAACGGAGCCGAACGGGGCGGGGGCGCGGGGCCCCGGCGGCCGCTGGAGCGCGATGCTGCGGCCCGGCCCGGTGAGTGCGGGACCCCCCCACCCCTCCCAGTACGGACCAGTAACCCCCCCGGCCCTCCCAGTAGAGACCCGCCCCCGCATCCCGTCCCCTCCCCTGCATCCCTACCAGTACGGACCAGTTCCCCCCCCCCCGCCCCAGTATAGACCCCTCCTCCCCTCCGCATCCCCCCCAGTAGAGATCAGCCCCCCCCCCCCCCCAGTATAGACCCGTCCATCCCTCCCAGTACAGACCAGCCGTCCCCCCCCCAGTATAGACCGGGCCTCCCCTACGCATCCCTCCCAGTATGGACCAGTCCCCCCCCCCCACCGCGCGCCGCATCCCTCCCGGTATAGAGCAGGCATCCCAGTATAGACCAGTCCCCACCCTGCGGCCCCCCCCCCCAGTATAGACCAGTCACCCCCCCTTGTCGGTGCAGACCGGTCCCTCCCTTCATCCCTCCCAGTATAGACCAGTGTCCCCCCTGCATCCCTCCCAGTATAGATCACCACCCCCCCCCACCCCGCATCCCCCCAGTACAGACCCATCACCCCTCCAGCACAGACCAGTGCCCCCCCAGTAGAGACCAGTCCCCCGCTGTGTCCCCCCAGTACAGCCCAGTTGCCCCCTGCATCTCCCCAGTGTAGGCCAGTCCCCCCCCCCCCCGCGGTGTCTCCCCCCCCCCGGTATAGGCCAGTCCCCCCTTGCATCCCCCCCCCAGTATAGACCAGTCCCCCCAGTACAGACCACCCCCCCCGCACCCCCCAGTACACCCCAGTTCCCCCCCCCGCCATCCCCCCAGTGCAGCTCACCCCCCCCCCCCCCCAGTTCAGCCCAGTATAACCCAGTCCCCCTCAAGTCCGCCCCCCCCCCCTCCCCCCCCCCCACCCTGGGGACCCCCGTGGGGGGGAGGGGCAGGTTTGGGGGGTCCCCAATGCGGGGGGGCGGGGGGGGGGGGGGGGGATGCGCATCGCCATGGTGACGGTTGCCGCGGTGACGGGAGCCCGTGGAGACGGGGCGGGGGGGGGGCGCGATGCGGCGAGGCCTGACCCCCCCCCTCCCGGGGCCCTATAGGTGCTTCCCCCAGCCCCATAGGGGCTATAGGGACACCCCCCCCCCCCGGCCCTATAGGGGCTATGGGCCCCCCCAGCTCCATAGGGGCTATAGGGACCCCTGGCCCTATAGGGACCATAGGCCCCCCCCCCAGCCCTATAGGAGCTATAGGGCCCCCAAGCCTTATAGGAGCTATAGGCTCCCCTCGGCCCTATAGGATCTAGAGGCCCCCCCCAGCCCTATAGGAGCTATAGGCCCCCCCCCGGCCCTATAGGATCTAGAGGCTCCCCCAGCCCTATAGGAGCTATAGGGCCCCCAAGCCTTATAGGAGCTATAGGCTCCCCTCAGCCCTATAGGATCTAGAGGCTCCCCCAGCCCTATAGGAGCTATAGGGCCCCCCCTGGCCCTATAACTGCTATGGGACCCCCCCCCCAGCCCTATAGGGGCTGATGGCTCCTGGCCCCCTCCCATCCTATAGGGCCCCCCCCCAGCTCCATAGGGGCGATAGGGGCTCTCTGCCCCCCCACCCCCCCCACACCCCATAGGGCCTATAGGGACCCCCCCCATCCCCCCCCCCAGGATCTCTCCAGCCCTATAGAGTCTATAGGAGCCCTCCCCCCACCCCCCAGCCCCACAGGGGCTATAGGACCCCCCCCCCCAGCTGCAAAGGAGTGATAGGGGGCTCCCTGTCCCCCCCCCATGGGGATATAAGGGACCCCCCCAGACTCTCTTACCCTATAGCTGCTATAGGGCCCCCCTCCAGCCCCCCTCCCCCCTCGGGGTCTTATAGGGGCACCCCCCCGGCTCCATAGGGGCTATAGGCGCCCCCCCATAGAGGCTATAAGGGGACCCACACCCCATAGGTGTTATAGAGACCCTTCTCCAGCCCTATAGGGACTATCTGCCCCCCCCCCCCCCAGGGGCTATAGGGAACTCTGGGCCCTATAGGAACTACAGGGTACCCCGCCCCCACAGGGGCTATGGGGCTGCAGTCCCATAGGGGCTATAGGGCTTCCCAGGCCCTATAGGGACTATCAAGGCCCTGCACTAGTTCTGCAGGGCCCTATAGGGACTGTGGGGCCCCCTGGGCCTATAGGAACGATTGGGGGACCCCCCTGATCCCCCCCCCCCAGCCCCCTTCCCGGCCCCATAGAGTCTATAGGGCCCCTTACATGCCCCCTGCCCATGGGGTCTATAGGGGTGCCCCCCCCGGCCTCTTCCAGCCCTCCCCACCCCATAGGGCCTATAGGGGCCCCCCAGCCTATAGGGCCCCCCAGCTCTATAGGGCCTATAGAGTCCCCCTGGCCTTCTTGCCCCACCCCCCCCTGATAGGCCGCCACACGTGACCCTATAGGATCTATAGCCCCCTCCCCAACCCCATTGCCCCCCCCCAAGCCTTATAGTGGCTATAGGGTGCCTCTGGCCTATAGGGCCCCCCTGGCCCCATAGAGCCTATAGGCCCCCCCCTGGTTCTATAGGGGCTATAGGCCCCTCCCAGCCTATAGGGTCCCCCTGCCTCTATAGGGTCCCCCGGCCTATAGGACCCCCCCCTGGCTCTGTAGGGGCTATAGGGTCCCTCCAGTCTATAGGGCCCCCCGGGTTCTATAGGTTCCCTCCGGCCTACAGGGCCCCCCCGGCTCTATAGGGGCTATAGGGTCCCTCCAGCCTATAGGGCCTCCTGGTTCTATAGGTTCCCTCCAGCCTATAGGGCTCCCCTGGCTCTATAGGGCCTATAGGGTTGCCCTGGCCTATAAGTCCCCCCTGGCACTATAGGGGCTATAGGGTCCCTCCAGCCTATAGGGCCTCCTGGTTCTATAGGTTCCCTCCGGCCTATAGGGGTCCCCTGGCTCTATAGGGGCTATAGGGTCCCTCCAGCCTATAGGCCCCCCCCCGGCTCTATAGGGGCTATAGGATCCCTCCAGCCTATAGGCCCCCCCCCGGCTCTATAGGGGCTATAGAATCCCTCCAGCCTATAGGTCCCCCCCCCGGCTCTATAGGGGCTATAGGGTCCCTCCAGCCTATAGGCCCCCCCCCGTCTCTATAGGGGCTATAGGTTCCCTCCAGCCTATAGGCCCCCCCCCGGCTCTATAGGGGCTATAGGTTCACTCCAGCCTACAGGCCCCCCCCGGCTCTATAGGGCCTATAGGGTTCCCCCAGTCTATAGCCCCCCCCCAGCTCTATAGGTCCCCCCCCGGCTCTATAGGGGCTATAGGGTCCCCCTGGCCTCCTTCTGGGGGGGGGGGGGTCAAGCTGGTCCCGGTGGGGGGGGGGGGGTTGCGTGTGCACGTGTGCGTGTGTGTGTGTGTGTGCACGTGTGTGTGTGTGTGTGCGTGTGTGTGTGCGTGTGCATGTGTGTGTGCACGAGGGGGTGTGCACGTGTGCACGTGTGTGTGTGTGTGTGAACATGTGTGTGCAGGGGGGTGTGCACGTGTGTGTGTGTGTGTGCACGAGGGGGTGTGCACGTGTGTGTGTGTGAACATGTGTGTGCAGGGGGGGTGTGCACGTGTGTGTGTGTGTGTGAACATGTGTGTGCAGGGGGGTGTGCACGTGTGTGTGTGTGTGTGCACGAGGGGGTGTGCACGTGTGTGTGTGTGAACATGTGTGTGCAGGGGGGTGTGCACGTGTGTGTGTGTGTGTGCACGAGGGGGTGTGCGTGTGCACGTGTGTCTGTGTGTGTGAACATGTGTGTGCACGGGGGTGTGCAAGGGGGGTGTGTGTGGACGTGTGTGTGCGTGTGTGCACGAGGGGTTGTGGGTGTGTGTGTGCACATGTGTGTGTGTGTGCACGTGTGTGTGTGCACGTGTGTGTGTGCGTGTGTGCACGAGGGGGTGTGCGTGTGTGTGTGAGCACATGTGTGTGCACGAGGGTGTGCGTGTGTGTGTGTGTGCACGAGGCGGGGTGTGCACGTGTGCGTGTGTGCACGTGTGTGTGAGTGTGTGCACGAGGGTGTGCGTGTGCGTGTGTGTGTGCACGAGGGGGGATGTGTGTGCACGAGGGTGTGCGTGTGCGTGTGTGTGTGCACGTGTGCGTGTGTGCACATGTGTGTGTGTGCGCACGAGGGGGGGTGTGTGTGCCCGTGTGCGTGTGCGCACGTGTGTGTGAGTGTGTGCACGGGGGGGTGCGTGTGCATGCACACGCGTGCACTCATGGCCCCCACGTGCCCTTTGCTGCCCCCCCCCGTCCCCCCTGTCACCCCCCCGCCCCGACACGCCCCGACACGCCCCAACACGCTCTGACACGCTCTGACACGCTCTGACACGCTCCCCGTGCGAGGGGGGGGGGGCTGATCACCCTTGGGATCCTGGTGGACCCTAAATTGAACATGGGCCAGCAATAAGCCCCTGTGGCAAAGAAGGCCAACAGCGTCCAGAGTTGCTCCAGGAGGAACATTGCCAGCCCGTTGAGGGAAGTTATCCTTCCCTTCTACGCAGCACTGATGAGATACATCTGGAGTGCTGGGACCAGCGCTGGACTCCCCAGTACAAAAGACTCATGGATATACTGGAGAGGGTCCAACGGAGGGCCACAAAGAAAATTAAGGGCTTGGATCACCTGGCATACAGGGAGAGGCTGAGACAGCTGTGACTGTTTAGCTGGGACTGCTAAAGGGGGATCTTATCAGTGTGTATAAATGCCTGATTGGGGGAGTAAAGAAGACAGACAGGCTCTTCTCAGTGACAGGATGAGAGGCAATGGGCACAAAATGGAAACCAGGAAATACCACTTAAAAATAAGAAAAAAACTTCTTTATTGTGAAGGTCGTCAAACACTGGAACAGGTTGTTCAAACAGGTTGTTCAAACATGTTGCGGACCCTCCATCCTCGGAAGTACTCAAAACCTGACTGGATGTGGCCCTGAACAACCTCCTCTAGCTGACCCTCCTTTGAGTAGGTGTTTTGACTAGATGATCTCCAGAGGCCCCTTCTAACCTCAGCTTTTCCATCATTCACTTTAATAGAAAAATATGGGGTGGAAAAGGTATTGCAATAGGGTTCTTACATCCTTGAATCTAATTCTGTGCACGTGTGTTACTGAGAATAATACCTGCTATCAGAAATATCAGCAATGATGAGTTGTTACTGGTTATCGGTTTGCATTTGCAAGATTAGACCCTTCATAAATTCAAGAAATTCACTTCTAACAAGCCCATGCTTTCAATTAAGGGCTGGGGTTGTTCTTTAGCAGAGCTTAGTACGGGACTGCATTCTATATACACTTCACTGGTTAGACAGGTTTGATGGAAGGAAGAAATCAATAATTTACGTTCTTTTAAAAATATGCATAAGTACATCACAGAGAATATAAAAACTTCAGGGGAAAGGTGATATTATTATTTAATGCCTTGTTGATGAGGTTTATTTTGGTAAGCTCTTGACAGCACAAGGTAACATATCATCTTTGCGTTGACACAAACACTATCAAAATGTGAAAGGATGCATAGCAGAAAAAGATCTGCATCCAAAATAGATTTTTGAGAGACCAAATTATTTTTTTCCTTCCCAATAGCTTGTTGATTTTTCTTTGTTAAAATGCTGCCAACACTTTCAAACAAAATTAAAAAGCATTTTTGTTATTGTATGTCATTCTTTCCAGGTCTGTTTAAAACTCTCAATTTCTTTCTGCCTTCCATTCAGTGCCGAAAAATATTTGTTGGTATTTGTGATTGGGATGAATGTCTTTATATTTCCATTGCTTTTGCAGTATAGCTGCTTTCATTACTCATTGCACTGTGTGCATTGTGCTATTCATTTTTACATTGGAGACCAAGGCCTTTTTCTATTTTTCTCCTTTATGTCCTTTGTTTGGTTTGCAATGAGTGATTCAGAAAGCTCCAGAGGGCAGTGTTGTGCTGAAAGCTTCGGTTCTCTGGGCTCTGCCTGGATACTTTTTGGGCACCAGGAGGCTGAATGTTATTTACTCACAAGCAGACTTGCTTAAATGGCTTAAGTCTTAATTCTACAAAGGCCTCAGAGATACGCATTTTATGACTGGGGTCCTTGCAACAAATAAATTAACTGGTTTTGTGCACATAATATGATCTTCAAGGTTTTTCAAATGCTGAGTTAGATGGAATCAATTAAAAAAAATATCAAAATCTCAGTCATCATAAATAATGCTGTGCTGGATTCACCAAGTAGGCTCAATAGGTTGGAATATTAATTTCCCTGCTTGTATTACATGGGGAGGAAAAGGAGGAAAGAAATCATCCCCACGAGGGTGCAAGGCAATGCTGTTCCCCTTTTCCCTCAGGAGTTCTGCAATTTTCAGCTCCAATTAAGGCCTTGCAGGAGCACACAGAGAGGCTGCAGAGGAAGCATCAAATCACACATCTCCTTCAAGTATGGCCTCCCATACCTTCTCTCTGCCTTGTCCTGCCCTTGTTGGGGTGTGCACCAGAATTGCTACCTGGCCTGGAAAAAACAGGATCACCGGGTCCAATTGCCACTGACCTCCATACTCCTTGAGAACTTTCTGGCTGCATTTATCTAATTTTTTAAGCGCATTTTACATTGTCCCCTA
>NW_026961180.1:0-55057 GCF_963924245.1 Chroicocephalus ridibundus | reverse complement strand
ACGGGGGGGGACATGGGGGGCAGGGGGGGACATAGGGGGGATATGGAGGGACGTGTGGGGCAGGGGGACGCATGGGGGGGACATGGAGGGACGTGTGGGGCAGGGGGGGACACGGGGGGGGACATGGGGGGGACGTGTGGGGCAGGGGGGACGCACGGGGGGGACTCGGGAGGGATGGGGGGAACACGGGGGGGGGCATGTGGGGCAGGGGAGGACACGGGGGGGGACATGGGGGGCAGGGGGGGACATAGGGGGGGATATGGAGGGACGTGTGGGGCAGGGGGGGGACACGGGGGGGACATGGGGGGACGTGTGGGGCAGGGGGACGCACGGGGGGGGGACATGGAGGGACGTGTGGGGCAGGGGGACGCACGGGGGGGGACATGGGGGGACGTGTGGGGCAGGGGGACGCATGGGGGGGACTCGGGAGGGATGGGGGAACACGGGGGGGGCATGTGGGGCAGGGGGGACACGGGGGGGGGACATGGGGGGACGTGTGGGGCAGGGGGATGTATGGGGGGGAGATGCAGGTACCTAGGGGGCAGGGGGGGGGGGGGATACAGGGGGGGGACATGGGAGGACATGTGGGGCAGGGGAGGACACGGGGGGGACATGGGGGCAGGGGGGGACATGGGGGGACGTGTGGGGCAGGGGAGGGTATGGGGGGGGACACGGGGGGGACGTGTGGGGCGGGGGGGGGCACACAGGGGGGACGTGTGGGGCGGGGGGGGGGGATATAGGCGGGCTGGGGGCGGGGGGGCCGCAGGGACATGCCTTGGGGGGGGGGGGGGGGGGAACTGGGGGCTGAGGGACTCGGGGGGGGGGGGGAGGGGGGAGCTGTTGGACCCCCCCCCCGCCCCCTGCCCCCCCCCTGCCCCCCCCCCGCCCCGATTCCAGCCGGATTTTTGGGGGGGGCCCCCCCCAGGGAAGAAGAGAAGAAGACGAGGGGGGACCATTTCAAACTGCGCTTCCGCAAGAACTTCCAGGCGCTGCTGGAGGAGCAGGTCTGGGGGGGGGGGGCTGGGGGGGGGACAGGATTTGGGGGGGGGGGGGGACGACAGGATTTGGGGCGGGGGGGTCCTGAGGGCACTTTTGGGGGGGGCTGAGAGATTTTTGAGGGTTTTTTTTTTGGGGGGGGGGGGGGGGGGGCTCCTGGGGTATTTGGGGCACCAGGGGGGGGATTTTGGGCTGTTAAGGGAATTTTCGGGGGGGTCTTGGGGGTATTTGGGGGGGTTTTGGGGGTATTTGGGGGGGTCCTGGGGGTATTTGGGGCACCCGGGGGGGGGGGGGGGGCGATTTTGGGCTGTTAAGTGAATTTTTGGGGGGGTCCTTGGTGGATTTGGGGGGGTCTTGGGGGTATTTGGGGCACCCGGGGGGGGGGGGGATTTTGGGCTGTTAAGGGAATTTTCGGGGGGGTCCTGGGGGTATTTGGGGCACGCGGGGGGGCTTTTAAGGGTGGTAGTGAATTTTGGGGGGGTCTTGGGGGTATTTGGGGGGGTCTTGGGGGTATTTGTGGCACCCGGGGGGGGATTTTGGGCTGGTAGCAATTTTTTGGGGGGGTCGTGGGGGTGTTTGTAGCACCTGGGGGGGGTTTGGGCTGTTAAGGGAATTTTCGGGGGGGTCCTGGGGGTATTTGGGGGGGTCTTGGGGTATTTGGGGCACCCGGGGGGGGCTTTTAAGGCCGGTAGCGAGTTTTCGGGGGGGTCCTGGGGGTATTTGGGGGGCTCCTGGGGGTATTTGGGGCACCCGGGGGGGGGGGGGGCGATTTTGGGCTGTTAAGGGAATTTTCGGGGGGGTCTTGGGGGTATTTGGGGCGCCTGGGGGGGCTTTTAAGGGTGGTAGTGAATTTTTGGGGGGGTCCTGGGGGTATTTGTGGGGGTCTTGGGGTATTTGGGGCACCCGGGGGGCGATTTTGGGCTGTTAAGGGAATTTTTGGGGGGGTCCTTGGTGGATTTGGGGGGTCCTGGGGGTATTTGGAGCACCCGGGGGGGGGGATTTTGGGCTGTTAAGGGAATTTTCGGGGGGGTCCTGGGGGTATTTAGGGGGGTTCTGGGGGTATTTGGGGCACCCGGGGGGGGGGGGCGATTTTGGGCTGTTAAGGGAATTTTCGGGGGGGGTCCTGGGGGTATTTGGGGGGGTCTTGGGGTATTTGGGGCGTCTGGGGGGGCTTTTAAGGGTGGTAGTGAATTTTTGGGGGGGTCTTGGGGTATTTGGGGCACCCAGGGGGGGCTTTTAAGGCGGTAGCGAGTTTTCGGGGGGGTCCTGGGGGTATTTGGGGGGGTCCTGGGGGGATTTGGGGCACCCGGGGGGGGGGGGGGGACTTTGGGCCGTTAGTGAATTTTCGGGGGGGTTCTGGTTTTTTTTTTTTTGGGGGGGGGTCTTGTAGTATTTAGGGGGGGCGTGGGAATATTTGGGGCATCGGGGGGGGGGGGGGGGCTTTTAAGGCCAGTAGCAAATTTTTGGGGGGGTCCTGGGTTTTTTGGGGGGGGGTCCTGGGGGGTATTTGGGGCACCCGGTGGGGTGGGGGGGGGGCATTTAAGGCCGGGAGCAAATTTTCAGGGGGGGTCCCGGGTGGTTTTTTTTTTGGGGGGGGGGGGGTCCCGGTGGTTTTTTTTTTGGGGGGGGGGAATATCTTGAGCCCATTTTTTTGGGGGGGGGGGAGGCGCTGAGAGATTTCGGGGGGGGGGGGTTTGGGGGGGGTGTTCTGAGGGTGTTTGTGTCACGCCGGGGGGGGGATGGGCCATTTAGGACCATTATAAAATTTTTTGGGGGGGGGGGGGGGTGTCCTGAGCACCGTTTTTTTTGGGTTTTTTTTGGGGGGGGGGGGGCTCATTTTGGGCCAAATCCCGCCTTTTCCCCCCCCCCCCAATAGACGGGGGATTTTGGGGTGCTTTTTTGGGGGGTTTTGGGGGGTTTTTTAATTTTTTTTTTTTTTTTGGGGCCCCCCCCCCGGCAGAATTTGAGCGCGGCCGAGGGCCCCAACTACGTCTCGGCCTGTGCCCCCCCCTCCCGCCTCCCCCAGCGCCATTTTTGTGCCGTCTGCGGCTTCCCCTCCCCCTACACCTGCGTGGCCTGCGGCGCCCGCTACTGCTCCGGCCGCTGCCTCGGCACCCACCAGGACACCCGGTACCGCGGGGGGGGGACACACGCACGCGCCCGGACCCCCCCCCGGGGGAGGTTGGGGGGGGACACGCCCACCAGTTTGCCCAGTATGGGATGGGGAAGCCACTGGGATGCCCCATATGGGGGCGAAAGGGACATTGGGACTCCCAGAAATGGGATGGGGGGGCACTGGGAGCCCTGGGTGGGACGGGGGGGGGGACACCGGGACCCCCCCGGGGGGGTTGGGGGGGGACGCACCCACCAGTTTGCCCAGTATGGGATGGGGAAGCCACTGGGATGCCCCATATGGGGACGAAAGGGACATTGGGACTCCCAGAAATGGGATGGGGGGGGCACTGGGACTCCTGGGGGGGGGGACACTGGGAGCTCTGGGATGGGGGGGGGACACTGGGACCCCCCCCCCGGGGGGACACGCCCCCCAGTTTGCCCAGTATGGGATGGGGAAGTCTCTGGGACGCCCTATATGGGGACAAAAGGGATACTGGGAGGCCCAGAAATGGGACGGGGGGGGGCACTGGGACCCCTGGGGGGGGGGACACTGGGAGCCCTGGGATGGGGGGGGACACTGGGACCCCCCCCGGGGGGGTTGGGGGGGACATGCCCACCAGTTTGCCCAGTATGGGATGGGGAAACCACTGGGACGCCCCTTATGGGGACACTGGGACCCCCAGAAATGGGATGGGGGGAGCACTGGGAGCCCTGGGGGGGGACACTGGGAGCCCTGGGATGGGGGGGGGACACTGGGACCCCCCCCGGGGGGTTTGGGGGGGGGACACCCCCCAGTTTGCCCAGTATGGGATGGGGAAGCCACTGGGATGCCCCATATGGGGACAAAAGGGACTTTGGGACTCCCAGAAATGGGATGGGGGGGGCACTGGGACTCCTGGGGGGGGGGGACACTGGGAGCCCTGGGATGGGGGGGGACACTGGGACCCCCCCCCCGGGGGGACACGCCCCCCAGTTTGTCCAGTATGGGATGGAGAAGCCACTGGGACGCCCCATATGGGGACACTGGGACCCCTGGGATGGGGACGGGGGGGGCACTAGGACCCCTGGGGGGGGACACTGGGAGCCCTGGGATGGGGGGGATCATTGGGACACCCCCCCCCCGGGGGGGTTGGGGGGGACACACCCCCAGTTTGCCCAATATGGGATGGGGAAGCCACTGGGATGCCCCATATGGGGACAAAAGGGACATTGGGACTCCCAGAAATGGGATGGGGGGGCACTGGGAGCCCTGGGGGGGACGGGGGGGGGGACACCGGGACCCCCCGGGGGGGTTGGGGGGGGACAGGCCCCCCAGTTTGCCCAGTATGGGATGGGGAAGCCGCTGGGACGCACAATACGGGGACAAAAGGGACACTGGGACCCCTGGGATGGGGATGGGGGGGGGCACTGGGAGCCCTGGGGGGGGACACTGGGAGCCCTGGGATGGGGGGGGGGACACTGGGACCCCCCCAGAGGGGGTTGGGGGGGGGGACGCCGCCCAGTTTGCCCAGTATGGGATGGGGAAGCCACTGGGACGCACAATACGGGGACAAAAGGGATACTGGGAGCCCCAGAAATGGGACGGGGGGGGCACTGGGACCCCTGGGGGGGGGACACTGGGAGCCCTGGGATGGGGGGGAACATTGGGACCCCCCCGGGGTGGGTTGGGGGGGGGACACCCACCAGTTTGCCCAGTATGGGATGGGGAAGCTGCTGGGACGCACAATACGGGGACAAAAGGCACACTGGGACCTCTGGGATGGGGATGGGGGGGGCACTGGGAGCCCTGGGGGGGGGCACTGGGAGCCCTGGGATGGGGGGGGGGACACTGGGACCCCCCGCGGGGTGGGTTGGGGGGACACGCCCACCAGTTTGCCCAGTATGGGATGGGGAAGCCACTGGGACGCACAATACGGGGACAAAAGGGACACTGGGACCCCTGGGATGGGGACGGGGGGGGCACTGGGACCCCCGGGGGGGGGGTGGGGGGGCGACACTGGGAGCCCTGGGATGGGGGGGGGACATTGGGACCCCCCCCCCCGGGGGGGTTGGGGGGGACACGCCCCCCAGTTTGCCCAGTATGGGATGGGGAAGCCACTGGGACGCCCCATATGGGGACAAAAGGGACACTGGGACCCCTGGGATGGGGACGGGGGGGGCACTGGGACCCCCGGGGGGGGTGGGGGGGCGACACTGGGAGCCCTGGGATGGGGGGGGGACACTGGGACCCCCCCCGGGGGGTTGGGGGGGGACGACACCCACCAGTTTGCCCAGTATGGGATGGGGAAGCCACTGGGATGCCGCATATGGGGACGAAAGGGACACTGGGACCCCTGGGATGGGGACGGGGGGGGGCACTGGGACCCCCCGGGGGGGGGATGGGGGGGGGGATGTGTGTGTGGGGGGGGGGGGGACAGGACCCTCCCTGACCCCCCCCCCCCCGCCCCCCCCGTTTCTCTCTGCAGGTGCCTGAAATGGACCGTGTGACCTTTGACCTTTGGGGACAACAAAAGGGACTTCGGCCTCACCCCCCCCCCAACCCCCCCCCCCCCCCTCCTTTTTTTTGTCCCGTGGGGATCAAAACGCCCCCCCCCCTTCCCCCCCCCCCCCAACCAAAAAGGTGAGGACACAAAACTCCCCCCCCCCCCCCCCCCCCCCCCCCCCCCCCGCCGCGCGCCGCCCCTTTAAGAGACCCATTTTGGGGGCTCATTTTGACGCTTTTTTTTTTGGTTTTGGTTGTTTTTTGGTTTTTTTTTTTCCGGGGGGGGGGGGGGGCGGGGAGAAGGGGGGGGGGGGAGGGGTGTCTACGGACAAATATTCCGGGAAAAGGGGAAGGGGGGGAGGGGAGGGGAGGGGGAGGGGGGCAAGATGGCCGCCCCTTTAAGGAGAAAGTTGTTGGGGGGGGGGGGGTGGAAACGGGGGGGGGGGGGAAATGTGGGGGGGGGGGGGGGGGGGCGAGGGGGAGGGGAACTAGAGAAATAAAAAGCCGCCTGGCCCTTTAAGAGCGAGCCGCAGCCCCCCCCCCCCCCTTCCAAGATGGCCGCCCCCAGGGGGTGGGGGTTTTTCTCGCTGGAAATCCCGGGGGGGGGGGGCGCGGCCCCTTTAAGAGAGGCTCCGCCTCCTCTAAGGGAGGCCACGCCCCCTTTTAAAGAGAGGCCACGCCCCCTTCCTCCTTCCCCCGCCCCCCCCCCCCCCCCCGCCCATCCCGCAGCCGCTTCCGGTGATGTCATTCCAGCCCGCGCGGGTGGGCGTGGCCCGGCCCGGCGGCAGCCAATGGGGGCGCTGGCTCCTCGCGGCTGGGCGGGGCCGTGCCTGTTGAGGGGGGGGGGGGTGGGGGTTGGGGGTCAGTCGCCTTCCCAGCGTGCACCGGGGGCGGCGCTCTAGGCCCCAGCGCTCTATGGCCGCCCCCCCGGGGAAGGTGGGGGGGGGGGGGGGGAGGCGCTCTGGCCGCGTCTCTATGGTGTCGCGCGAGGCCGGGGTCATAGAGCGGCGCCGGGGAGGGGCAGAGCGCCCCCCGGGGGGGGGGGGGGGGGGCGGGGTTGGTCTAGGCCCAACTCTATGGTTTGGAGGACTTAAAGGCCGTAGAGGCCTTTGGAGCCTGGGTTCGAAGGGGCGGGGCCTGGTTGGAAGGGGGCGGGGCCTGGTTGGAAGGGGCGGGGCCTATTGGGAGGGGCGGGGCCTGGTTCGAAGAGGTGGCAGCAGGTTGGAGGGGGCGGGGCCTGATTTGAAGGGGCGGGGCCTGGATGGGAGGGGGGAGGGGGGTTGGGGGTGGTTTGAAGGGGCGGGACCTGGTTGGGAGGGGGCGGGGCCTATTTGTGAGGGGGCGGGGCCAGATTTGAAGGGGTGGGGCCTGATTTGAAGAGGTGGCCGCAGGTTGGAGGGGGCGGGGCCTGTTTTGGGGGGCGGGGCCTGGTTTGAAGGGGCGGGGCCCGTTTGGGATGGGGCGGGGCCTGGTTTGAAGAGGTGACAGCAGGTTGGGAGGGGGCGGGGCCAGGTTTTGGAGGGGCGGGGCCTGATTTGAAGGGGCGGAGCCTGGTTGGGAGGGGGCGGGGCCTGGTTTGAGGGGGCGGGGCCCGTTTGGGATGGGGCGGGGCCTATTTGTGGGGGCGGGGCCTGGTTCGAAGAGGTGGGAGCAGGTTGGGAGGGGGCGGGGCCTGGTTGGGAGGGGGCGGGGCCTGATTTGAAGGGGCGGAGCCTGGATTGGAGGGGGCGGGGCCTGGATTGGAGGGGGCGGGGCCTGGTTTGAAGGGGGCGGGGCCTGGTTTGAAGAGGTGGGGAGTGGGTTGGGAGGGGGCGGGGCCTGGTTGGGAGGGGGCGGGGGTGGTTTGAAGGGGCGGGGCCTGGTTGGGAGGGGGCGGGGCCCATTTTTGAGGGGGCGGGGCCTGGTTCGAAGAGGTGGGAGCAGGTTGGGAGGGGGCGGGGCCCGGTTGGGAGGGGGCGGGGCCATGTTTGGAGGGGCGGGGCCTGATTTGAAGGGGCGGAGCCTGTTTTGGAGAGGCGGGTCCTGGTTGGGAGAGGGGCGGAGCCTATTGGGGGCGTGGCTTATTTGTGAGGGGGCGAGGCCTGGTTCAAGGGGGCGGGGCTGGTGGGGAGGGGGCGGGGTTTGCCGCCGGAGGGGTTGTGGCGGGGCGTGGCTTGGCGGGGGATGGGGCGTGGCGTGGCTTGGCGGGGAAGGGGGCGTGGCTTGGCGGGGGAGGGGGCGTGGCTTACCGAGGCCTATTTAAGCACCTGCCCCGGCCGGGCCTTTTCCAGTTTCTTCCTCCTCTCGGGCGGGATCTCGTCCAGGCTGATGCCGTGGTTGCTGGCCCTGGGGGCAGGAGGTGGGGCAGGGGGTGGGGCAGGGGGTTGTGGGGGCGGGGGGGGGGCGGGGGGGAAGATACGAGGGTCCGGGATTTGGGGTGGGGGAGGGGACACGGACACGGGGGGTCCCATCCCCGGCCTCGCCGCATGGGATTTGGGGGACACCCCCCCCCCCCTCCATGGGACCTAGGGACGCCCCCCCACCCACCCCAGCCCCCTCCATGGGACCCCCCCCAGCCCCACACCACCCCCCCCCACACACACACAGGACCCAGGGACCCCCCCCCCCCAGCCCCCCCAAAGGGGACTCAGGCACCTTCCCCCCCCCCACCACCAAAATGGGACCCAGGCATCCGCCCCCCCCCCCCCCACCCCCATGGGACCCAGAGAACCCCCAGCCCCCTCAATGGGACCCCCCCAGCGCCCCCAAAGGGGACCCAGGCATCTGTCGTCCCCCCCGTGGGGCCCAGGGACCCCCTTATAGACCCCCCCCATGGGACCCAGAGACCCCCCCCAGCCCCCCAGAAGGGGAGACAGGTATCTGCCCCCCCCTTATGGGACCCAGGGACCCCCTTATAGACTCCCCCATGGGACCCTGGGACCCCCCCACCCCCCCCACAAAGGGGACCCAGGCGTCCGCCCCCCCTCCATGGGACCCAGAGACCCCCCTCAGCCCCCAAAAAGGGGACCCAGGCACCTTCCCCCCCCCCCATGAGACCCAGAGACCCCCCCCAGCCCCCCAAAAGGGGACCCAGGCACTTTCCCCCCCCTTCCATGGGACCCAGAGACCCCCCCCAGCCCCCCAAGAGGGGACCCAGGCACTTTCCCCCCCCCTTTATGGGACCCCGGGACCCCCCCAGCTCCCCCAGATGGGACCCAGGTGTCCGCCCCCCACTTATGGGACCCAGAGACCCCCTCAGGGACCCCCCCATGAGACGCAGAGACACCCCCCCCAGGCCCCCCCAAAGGGGACCCAGGCGTCTGCCCCCCCTTATGGTACCCAGGGACCCCCTTATAGACCCCCCAATGAGACCCAGAGACCCCCCCCAGCCCCCAAAAAGGGCACCCAGGCACCTTCCCCCCCCCATGGGACCCAGAGACCCCCCCCCAGCCCCCCAAAAGGGGACCCAGGCATCTGTCCCCCCCCCATGGGACCCAGGGACCCCCTTAGGGACCCCCCCATGAGACCCAGAGACCCCCCCAGCCCCCCAAGAGGGGACCCAGGCACCTTCCCCCCCCTTCCATGGGACCCAGAGACCCCCCCAGCCCCCCAAAAGGGGACCCAGGCATCTGTCCCCCCCCCATGGGACCCAGGGACCCCCTTATAGACCCCCCCTTATGAGACCCAGAGACCCTCCCGAGCCCCCCAAGAGGGGACCCAAGCATCTGCCCCCCCCTTATGGGACCCAGGGACCCCCTTATAGACCCCCCCATGGGACCCAGAGACCCCCCCCCAGCCCCCCAAAAAGGGGACCCAGGCATCTGCCCCCCCCTTATGGGACCCAGGGACCCCCTTATAGACCCCCCCATGGGACCCAGAGACCCCCCCCCAGCCCCCCAAAAAGGGGACCCAGGCATCTGCCCCCCCCTTATGTGACCCAGAGACCCCCCCCAGCCCCCCAAAGGGGACCCAGGTGTCCACCCCCCCTTATGAGACCCAGAGACCCCCCCAGCCCCCCATGGGACTCAGGGACCCACCCCCAGCCCCCCAAAAGGGGGACCCAGGCATCTGTCCCCCCCTTATGGGACCCAGGGACCCCCTTATAGACCCCCCCATGGGACCCCGGGACCCCCCAACCCCCCCCAAAGGGCACCCAGGCGGTCCGCCCCCCCTCCATGGGACCCAGAGACCCCCCAGCCCCCCAAAAGGGGACCCAGGCATCTGTCCCCCCCCCATGGGACCCAGAGGACCCCCTCAGGGACTCCCCCATGAGACCCAGAGACCCCCCCAGCCCCCCAAGAGGGGATCCAGGCGTCTGCCCCCCCCCCCCCGCCCCCAAAGTGGGGGTCGCAGACGTGGGGCTCACCCGGGCAGCAGGTCGGGGGGGGTGGGGATGGGTTTGGTGAAGCCCTCGCGTCCCACCAGCCAGTAGGTGTCCTCCACGCCCTTCCCTGGGGGGGCACAGGGCAGTGGGGGCAACTGGGGGGGCCCATGGGGGCAATTAAGGGGTAGTGCGGGGGCAATAGGGGGGATGAGGGGGCGTTGGGGGGCAGAAAGGGGGCAAAAGAGGGGCATTGGGGGGCGATAAGGGGGCAATAAGAGGGTAGCGGGGGCAATTAAGGGGGCAAGGGGGGCATTGGGGGGCAATAAGGGGAGAATAGGGGGAATAAAGGGGCGTTGGGGGGCAATAAGGGGGCAATAAGGGGCCAATAGGGGCAATAAGGAAGCATTGGGGGGCAATGAGGGGGCCCTTGGGGCAATAAGGGGGCAATAAAAGGTCAGTGGGGGCAATTAAGGGGGTAATGGGGGCAATTAAAGGGGCAATGAGGGCAACTAAGGGGGTAAGGGGGGCAATAAAGGGGGAATAAGGGGGCATTGGGGGGCAGAAAGAGGGCAATTAGGGGTAATGGGGGCAATTAAGGGGTAGTACGGGGGCAATAGGGGGAATGAGGGGGCGTTGGGGGGCAGAAAGGGGGCAAAAGGGGGGCATTGGGGGGCGATAAGGGGGCAATAAGAGGGTAACGGGGGCAATTAAGGGGGCAAGGGGGCAATTAAAGGGGCAATGGGGGCATTGAAGGGGGCATTGGGGGCAATAAGGGGAGAATAGGGGGAATAAAGGGGCGTTGGGGGGCAATAAGGGGCCAATAGGGGCAATAAGGAAGCATTGGGGGGCAATGAGGGGGCCCTGGGGGCAATAAGGGGGCAAATAAAAGGTCAGTGGGGGCAATTAAGAGGGTAATGGGGGCAATTAAAGGGGTAATGAGGGCAACTAAGGGGGTAAGGGGGGCAATAAAGGGGTAATAAGGGGGCATTGGGGGGCAGAAAGGGGGCAATTAGGGGGCGATGGGGGCAATTAGGGGTAATGGGGGCAATTAAGGGGTAGTACGGGGGCAATAGGGGGAATGAGGGGGCGTTGGGGGGCAGAAAGGGGGCAAAAGGGGGGCATTGGGGGGCGATAAGGGGGCAATAAGAGGGTAGCGGGGGCAATTAAGGGGGCAAGGGGGGCATTGGGGGCAATAAGGGGAGAATAGGGGGAATAAGGAAGCATTGGGGGGCAATGAGGGGGCCCTTGGGGCAATAAGGGGGCAATAAAAGGTCAGTGGGGGCAATTAAGAGGGTAATGGGGGCAATTAAAGGGGCAATGAGGGCAACTAAGGGGGTAAGGGGGGCAATAAGGGGGTAATAAGGGGGCATTGGGGGGCAGAAAGGGGGCAATTAGGGTTAATGGGGGCAATTAAGGGGTAGTACAGGGGCAATAGGGGTGATGAGGGGGCGTTGCGGGGCAGAAAGGGGGCAATAGGGGGGCATTGGGGGGCGATAAGGGGGCAATTAGAGGGTAGCGGGGGCAATTAAGGGGGCAAGGGGGGCATTGGGGGCAATAAGGGGAGAATAGGGGGAATAAAGGGGCGTTGGGGGGCAATAAGGGGCCAACAGGGGCAATAAGGAAGCACTGGGGGGCAATGAGGGGGCCCTGGGGGCAATAAGGGGGCAATAAGAGGTCAGTGGGGGCAATTAAGGGGGTAACGGGGGCAATTCAATGAGGGCAACTAAGGGGGTAAGGGGGGCAATAAAGGGGTAATAAGGGGGCGTTGGGGGGCAGAAAGGGGGCAATAGGGGGGCGTTGGGGGGCAATAAGGGGGCACTTGGGGCAATAAGGGGGCAATAAGAGGTCAGTGGGGGCAATTAAGGGGTGACGTAGAGCCACGGGGTCAATAAAGGAGCAATGGGGCACTTGGGGGGCACATGGGGGTCACTCAGGGCACTTGGGGGGCACTTGGGGGGCACTTGGGGGTCTCTAAGGGCACTTTGGGCGTCATTTGGGGGGTCCCTACGGTCACTTTGGGGGCACTTGGGGGTCACTGGGGTCACTTGGGGGTCACTCGGGTCACTTGGGGGTCACTCAGGCCACTTGGGGGGCACTTGGGGGTCGCTAAGGGCACTTTGGGCGTCATTTGGGGGTCCCTACGGTCACTTTGGGGGCACTTGGGGGTCACTGGGGGCACTTGGGGGTCACTGAGGGCACTTGGGGGTCACTTGGGGGTCGCTAAGGGCACTTGTGGGGAACTTGTGGGGCACTTGGGGGTTGCTAAGGGCACTTGTGGGGCACTTGGGAGGCACTTTGGGGGTCACTAAGGCCACTTGGGGGGCACTTGTGGGTCACTAAGGTCACTTTGGGGTCACTTGGGGGTCACTCAGGCCACTTGGGGGGCACTTGGGGGTCGCTAAGGGCACTTTGGGCGTCATTTGGGGGTCCCTACGGTCACTTTGGGGGCACTTGGGGGTCACTGGGGGCACTTGGTGGTCACTTGGGTCACTTGGGGGTCACTTGGGGGTCACTCAGGCCACTTGGGGGGGCACTTGGGGGGCACTTGGGGGTCACTCAGGCCACTTGGGGGGCACTTGGGGGTCGCTAAGGGCACTTTGGGCGTCATTTGGGGGGTCCCTACGGTCACTTTGTGGGCACTTGGGAGTCACTGGGGGCACTTGGGGGTCACTCGGGTCACTTGGGGGTCACTTGGGGGTCACTCAGGCCACTTGGGGGGCACTTGGGGGGCACTTGGGGGTCACTCAGGCCACTTGGGGGGCACTTGGGGGTCGCTAAGGGCACTTTGGGCGTCATTTGGGGGTCCCTACGGTCACTTTGGGGGCACTTGGGGGGCACTGGGGGCACTTGGGGGTCACTGAGGGCACTTGGGGGTCACTTGGGGGTCACTCGGGCCACTTGGGGGGCACTTGGGGGGTCTCTAAGGGCACTTTGGGCGTCATTTGGGGGTCCCTACGGTCACTTTGGGGGCACTTGGGGGTCACTGGGGTCACTTGGGGGTCACTTGGGGGTCACTCAGGCCACTTGGGGGGCACTTGGGGGTCACTTGGGGGTCACTCGGGCCACTTGGGGGGGCACTTGGGGGTCGCTAAGGGCACTTGGGGCGTCATTTGGGGGTCCCTACGGTCACTTTGGGGGCACTTGGGGGTCACTGAGGGCACTTGGGGGTCACTGAGAGCACTTGGGGGGCACTGGGGGCACTTGGGGGTCACTTGGGGGGCGCCGGGGGTCACCTTGAGCTCGGTCTTGCCCCGAATGTCCAGCTTGAAGCCCTCCTGCAGGGCCAGCAGAATGGCCACCGTGCGGGCGTTGACGTGGATGCGGTACGCTGCGGGGACACCGCGTCACCCCCCGCGCCCCACGGCGCCCCACGGCGCCCCACGGCGGGGGGGACCCCCGGGACGCGCGGCGGGGACACGTGTGGGGCGGGGACACGGGTGGGGGGGGGGGGGGACACGTGTGTTGGAGACCCGTGGGTCAGGGAGACGCGTGGGGCGGGGACACGTGTGTCGGGGACGTGTGGGGCAGGGAGACGTGTGGGTCGAGACCAGGTGGGTTGGGGACACGTGTGGGGCGGGGACATGCGTGTTGGGGACACGTGTGGGGCGGGGACACGTGTGGGGCGGGGACATGCGTGTTGGGGACATGTGGGGCAGGGAGACGTGTGGGTCAAGACCAGGTGTGTTGGGGACATGTGTGGGGCGGGGGACATGTGTGGGGCGGGGACAGGGGTGGGGATGGGGACACGTGGGGTGGGGACACCAGGTGAGACCCGTGTTGGGGACACGTGTGGGGCGGGGACACATGTGGGGTGGGGAGACGTGTGGGTCAGGGACACGTGTGGGGCGGGGACACGTGTGTGTTGGGGACCCGTGGGCGGGGGACATGTGTGGGTCAGGGCCATGTGTGGGGTGGGGGACGCGTGTGGGGCAGGGCCAGGCGTGTTGGGGACCTGTGTGGGTCGGAGACATGTGTGGGTCAGGGCCATGTGTGGGGTGGGGGGCACGTGTGGGTCGGGGACCCATGGGTCAGGGACACGTGTGGGTCAGGGATATGTGTGGGGTGGGGGACATGTGTGGGGTGGGGGACATGTGTGGGTCGGGGCCAGGCGTGTTGGGGATGTGTGGGTCAGGGACACGTGTGTGGTGGGGACCCGTGGGTGGGGGACACATGTGGGGCAGGGACACACGTGTTGGGGATCTGTGGGTCAGGGACATGTGTGGGGTGGGGACCTGTGGGTCAGGGAGGTGTGTGGGTCAGGGACACATGTGGGTCAGGGACACGTGTGTGTTGGGGACCCGTGGGTGGGGGACACGTGTGGGGCGGGGACACTTGTGGGGCAGGGACACACGTGTTGGGGATCTGTGGGTCAGGGCCATGTGTGGGTCAGGGCCACGTGTGGGTCAGGGCCATGTGTGGGTCAGGGAGATGTGTGTGTTGGGTACCCGTGGGTTGGGGACATGTGTGGGTCAGGGCCATGTGTGGGGTGGGGGGCATGTGTGGGTCAGGGCCATGTGTGGGTCAGGGACACGTGTGTGTTGGGGACCCGTGGGTTGGGGACACGTGTGGGGCAGGGACACGTGTGGGGTGGGGACACATGTGGCTGGGGAACACATGTGGGGCGGGGACATGCGTGTTGGGGATCTGTGGGTCAGGGCCATGTGTGGGTCAGGGACATGTGTGGGGCGGGGGACATGTGTGGGGCGGGGCCAGGCGTGTTGGGGACGGGGGTGGGGATGGGGACACACGTGTTGGGGACCCGTGGGTTGGGGACACGTGTGGGTCAGGGCCATGTGTGGGTCAGGGAGATGTGTGTGTTGGGGACCTGTGGGTCAGGGACATGTGTGGGTCAGGGACATGTGTGGGGTGGGGACCTGTGGGTCGGGGAGGTGTGTGGGTCAGGGACACGTGTGGGGCAGGGACACGTGTGTGTTGGGGACCCGTGGGTGGGGGACATGTGTGGGGCGGGGACACACGTGTTGGGGATCTGTGGGTCAGGGACACGTGTGGGTCGGGGACACGTGTGGGTCAGGGAGATGTGTGTGGTGGGGACCCGTGGGTTGGGGACATGTGTGGGTCAGGGATATGTGTGGGGTGGGGACCTGTGGGTGGGGGAGGTGTGTGGGTCAGGGACACGTGTGGGGCAGGGACACGTGTGTGTTGGGGACCTGTGGGTTGGGGACACATGTGGGGTGGGGACATGCGTGTTGGGTATCTGTGCGTCAGGGCCATGTGTGGGGTGGGGGGCATGTGTGGGTCGGGGCCAGGCGTGTTGGGGACGTGTGGGTCAGGGACATGTGTGGGGCAGGGACACGTGTGTGTTGGGGACCCGTGTGGGTCAGGGCCAGGTGTGGGGCGGGGACATGCGTGTTGGGGATGTGTGGGTCAGGGCCAGGTGTGGGTCAGGGCCAGGTGTGGGGCGGGGGACACGTGTGGGGCGGGGACATGCGTGTTGGGGACGTGTGGGTCAGGGCCAGGTGTGGGTCAGGGCCAGGTGTGGGTCAGGGCCAGGCGCGTTGGGGGCCCGCGTGGGGCCGGGGGCACCGGGTGAGACCCGTGTTGGGGGGCGGGGGGGTGGGGATGGGGAGCCGGGGGTGGGTCGGGCTGTGGGGCGGGCTGTGGGTCGGGCTGTGGGGCGGGGTGTGGGGCAGGCTGTGGGGCGGGGTGTGGGGCGGGGGGACTCACGCAGGCCGGTGGACTCCATGCGGGACGCGGTGTTGACGGTGTCCCCGAAGAGGCAGTACCGCGGCATGGTCAGCCCCACCACCCCCGCCACGCACGGGCCTGCGGGGGGCGTGGCCACGGGGGGCGGGGTCAAAGGGGGCGTGGTCACGAAGGGGGCGGGGTCAGAGGGGGCGTGGTCAACGGGGGGCGTGGTCAAAGGGGTGGGGTTGGGGGGGGTGTGGGCAATGGGCGGCCACCGAAGGGCAGGGGGAGAGACGGCGGGGAGGAGGGGGCGTGGTCACGGGGGGCGTGGTCAAAGGGGGGGCGTGGTCACCGGGGGTGGGGGCGGGGGGGTGTCTGTGGGCAATGGGCAGCTGCCGAAGGGGGAGGGGGAGGGATGGGGGGCGTGGCCAAGGGGGCGTGGTCACGGAGGGGCCGTGGTCAAAGGGGGCGTGGTCACGGGGTGGGCGTGGTCAAAGGGGGTGGTGGGTGGGGGGGTGTGGGCAATGGGTGGCCACTGAAGGGCAGGTGAGGGATGGGGGGGGCGTGGCCAATGGGGGCGTGGCCAAGGGGGACGCAGTCACGGAGGGGGCGTGGTCAAATGGGGGCGGGGTCAGAGGGGGCGTGGTCAAAGGGGGACGTGGTCAAAGGGGGTGGTGGGTGGGGGGGTGTGGGCAATGGGCGGCCACCGAAGGGCAGGGGGAGAGACGGCGGGGGGGCGTGGCCAAGGGGGGCGTGGTCACGGGGGCGTGGTCACTGAGGGGGCGTGGTCACCGGGGGTGGGGGTGGGGGGGTGTCTGTGGGCAATGGGCGGCTGCCAAAGGGGGAGGGGGAGGGATGGGGGGGCGTGGCCATGGAAGGGGGCGTGGCCACCCCGGGGGAGGGGGCGGGCGGGGTCTTTGGGGGCGTGGCCGGGGGGGGGGGAGCGTCCTGGCCAATGGGTGACGGCCGTGTCGGGGGTGTGGCCAAGAGGGAGGGGCGCGGCCATAGGGGTGGGCGTGGTCTTTGGGGGCGTGGCCAGGGGGTCCCAGACGATGGGTGTCGGCCATGTCGGGGGTTGGCCAAACGTTGGGGCGTGGCCAATGCAAGGGTAGGAGGTGGGCGTGGTCTTGTGGGGCATGGTCTTATGGGGCGTGGCCAGGGGGTCCCGACCGATGGGCGTCAGCCATCTTGGGTGTCGGCCATATTGGGCGTTGGCCATGTCGGGGGTTGGCCGAGCATTGGGGGCGTGGCCAAGAGGGAGGGGCGTGGCCATAGGGATGGGCGTGGTATTTGGGGGCGTGGCCAGGGGGGTCCCGACCGATGGGTGTCGGCCATCTTGGGTGTCGGCCATATTGGGTGATGGCCATGTTGGGGGTTGGCCGAGCGTTGGGGGTGTGGCCAAGGGGGAGGGGGCGTGGCCATCGGGGATGGGCGTGGTCTTGTGGGGCGTGGCCAGGGGGTCCCGACCGATGGGTGTCGGCCATCTTGGGTGTCGGCCATATTGGGCGTCGGCCATGTTGGGGGTTGGCCGAGCATTGGGGGCGTGGCCAAGAGGGAGGGGCGTGGCCATCGGGGATGGGCGTGGTCTTGTGGGGCGTGGCCAGGGGTGTCCCAGCCGATGGGTGTCAGCCATATTGGGCGTCGGCCATCTTGGGTGTCGGCCATGTTGGGTGTTGGCCATGTCGGGGGTTGGCCGAGCATTGGGGGCGTGGCCAAGAGGGAGGGGCGTGGCCATAGGGATGGGCGTGGTATTTGGGGGCGTGGCCGGGGGGTCCCGACCGATGGGTGTCGGCCATGTTGGATGTCGGCCATGTTGGATGTCGGCCATGTTGGATGTCGGCCATGTTGGGGGTTGGCCGAGCGTTGGGGGTGTGGCCAAGAGGGAGGGGCGTGGCCATCGGGGATGGGCGTGGTCTTGTGGGGCGTGGCCAGGGGGCTCCCAGCCGATGGGTGTCGGCCATATTGGGCGTCGGCCATCTTGGGTGTCGGCCATGTTGGGTGACGGCCATGTTGGGGTTTGGCCGAGCATTGGGGGCGTGGCCAAGAGGGAGGGGCGTGGCCATGGGGTGGGCGTGGTTTTGTGGGCGTGGCCAGGGGGTCCCAGCTGATGGGCGTCGGCCATCTTGGGTGTCGGCCATATTGGATGTCGGCCATGTTGGGCGTTGGCCATGTCGGGGGTTGGCCGAGCATTGGGGGCGTGGCCAAGAGGGAGGGGCGTGGCCATCGGGGATGGGCGTGGCCTTGTGGGGCGTGGCCGGGGGCTCCCAGCCGATGGGTGTCGGCCATCTTGGGCATCGGCCATCTTGGGCGTCAGCCATCTTGGGCGTTGGCCATGTCGGGGGTTGGCCGAGCATTGGGGGCGTGGCCAAGAGGGAGGGGCGTGGCCATCGGGGATGGGCGTGGCCTTGTGGGGCGTGGCCAGGGGTGTCCCAGCCGATGGGTGTCGGCCATCTTGGGCGTCAGCCATCTTGGGCGTCGGCCATGTCAGGGGTTGGCCAAACGTTGGGGCGTGGCCAATGCAAGGGTAGGAGGTGGGCGTGGTCTTGTGGGGCGTGGTCTTGTGGGGCGTGGCCAGGGGTGTCCCAGCCGATGGGTGTCGGCCATCTTGGGCGTCAGCCATCTTGGGCGTCGGCCATGTCAGGGGTTGGCCAAACGTTGGGGCGTGGCCAATGCAAGGGTAGGAGGTGGGCGTGGTCTTGTGGGGCGTGGTATTGTGGGGTGTGGCCGGGGGCTCCCAGCCAATGGGTGTCGGCCATCTTGGCGTCGGCCATATTGGGTGACAGCCATGTCGGGGGTTGGCCGAGTGTTGGGGGTGTGGCCAAGGGGGAGGGGGCGTGGCCATCGGGGATGGGCGTGGTCTTGTGGGGCGTGGCCAGGGGTGTCCCGGCCGATGGGCGTCGGCCATCTTGGGCGTCAGCCATCTTGGGCGTCAGCCATCTTGGGCGTCAGCCATCTTGGGCGTCGGCCATGTTGGGGGTTGGCCGAGCGTTGGGGGCGTGGCCGTCGGGGCTGGGCGTGGTCTTTGGGGTGGGGGGTGTGGGGGGTGGGGGAGGGGTCAGGGGTGGGCGTGGCCTCACCCGAATGGAGGCCGATGCGGATGCGGACGGGCACCTCCGGCATGTGCCGCATCTTGAAGGTGCCGACGGAGCTGAGGATGTCCAGGGACATGTTGGCTATCTCCCCCGCGTGCCGGTTGCCGTTGCGTTTCGGTAGCCCCGAGGCCACCATGTAGGCGTCCCCGATGGTCTCCACCTGGGGGGGGGGCGGGGGGGGAGGGGACACGACACACGAGGGACACGTTTCGCCCGGGGGACGGTGGCCACCGGAGCCACCCCCCCCCCCCCACCTTCGTCTGGTGGCCACGGGGCCCTTTCTCTGCAGATCGAGGTGGCCACCGCGGCCGGCGTCTAACCTTGGAGGTGGCCCTGAGGCCCGCGGTGACCCCCGGCCACATCCAGTTGGTGGCCACCCCCCATCTTTGGCCCTACGCCCCAGGGGATGGTGGCCACCAGAGCCACGGCCACCTCACGGGCGTCCCTAAGGGCCTTGGTGGCCCGTCACCACCTTCACTTGGTGGCCACTCATCCCTAGATTGAGGTGGCCACCGTGGCCACCAGCGCCCCGAGGTGGCCCCACGCCCCCATCGACATCCCTCAGATCCACGGCGACCCCCAACCCCATCCATTTTGGTGGCCACCCCCCATCTTTGGCCCTACACCCCATGGAACGGTGGCCACCAGAGCCACACAGGTGTCCCTAAGGACACCGGCCTTCACTTGGTGGCCACTCACCTCCAGATCGAGGTGGCCATCGTGGCCGGCAGCGCCCCGAGGTGACCCCACGCCCCCATCGACATCCCTCAGGCCCACGGCGACCCCCAACCCCACCCATTTGGTGGCCACCCCCCATCTTTGCCCCTACGTCCCAGGGGATGGTGGCCACCAGAGCCACGGCCACCTCACGGATGTCCCTAAGGGCCTTGGTGGCCCGTCACCACCTTCACTTGGTGGCCACTCACCTCCAGATCGAGGTGGCCACCGTGGCCGGCAGCGCCCCGAGGTGGCCCCACGCCCCCATCGACGTCCCTCAGGCCCACGGCGACCCCCAACCCCACCCATTTGGTAGCCACCCCCCATCTTTGGCCCTGTGACCCATGGAATGGTGGCCACCAGAGCCACACAGGTGTCCCTAAGGACGCCGGCCTTCACTTGGTGGCCACTCACCTCCAGATCGAGGTGGCCACCGTGGCCACCAACGCCCCGAGGTGGCCCCATGCCCCCATCGACGTCCCCCAGGCCCACGGCGACCCCCAACCCCATCCATTTTGGTGGCCACCCCCCATCTTTGGCCCTACGCCCCAGGGGATGGTGGCCACCAGAGCCACGGCCACCTCACGGATGTCCCTAAGGGCCTTGGTGGCCCGTCACCTTCACTTGGTGGCCACTCATCTCCAGATCAAGGTGGCCACCGTGGCCACCAACGCCCCGAGGTGGCCCCACACCCCATCGACATCCCTCAGGCCCACGGCGACCCCCAACCCCATCCATTTTGGTGGCCACCCCCATCTTTGGCCCTGTGACCCAGGGGATGGTGGCCACCAGAGCCACACAGGTGTCCCTAAGGACGCCGGCCTTCACTTGGTGGCCACTCACCTCCAGATCGAGGTGGCCATTGTGGCCACCAACACCCCGAGGTGGCCCCACGCCCCCATCGACATCCCTCAGGCCCACGGCGACCCCCAACCCCACCCATTTGGTAGCCACCCCCCATCTTTGGCCCTACACCCCACGGAATGGTGGCCACCAGAGCCACACAGGTGTCTCTAAGGACGCCGGCCTTCACTTGGTGGCCACTCATCTCCAGATCGAGGTGGCCACCAGTGCCCCGAGGTGGCCCCACGCCCCATCAACATCCCTCAGGCCCACAGCGACCCCCAACCCCATCCATTTTGGTGGCCACCCCCCATCTTTGGCCCTACACCCCACGGAATGGTGGCCACCAGAGCCACACAGGTGTCTCTAAGGACGCCGGCCTTCACTTGGTGGCCACTCATCCCTTGATCAAGGTGGCCATCGTGGCCGGCAGTGCCCCAAGGTGGCCCCACGCCCCCATCGACATCCCTCAGACCCACGGCGACCCCCAACCCCACCCATTTTGGTGGCCACCACCTTCCCCCCCAACCCCGGCCTTTCAAAACCTTTATCCCTCTGCCCCAAGGGGAGCGCGGCTACCGCCCGTGGGCCGGCCGGTAGCCCACCTCGCCCCCCCTCACCTTGTAGACGTCGTGGGAGCCGATGATGGCGTCGAAGAGGGTGTAGAGGTCGTTGAGGAGGTCGACCACCTCGATGGGCTCGCTCATGGCCGAGATGGTGGTGAAGCCCACGATGTCGCTGAAGTAAAGGGTCACCTCCTCGAAGTACTCGGGCTCCACCGGCGTCCCCATCTTCAGCGCCTCGGCTACCGACCTGCCCGAGGGGGCAAGCGCCGGTCGGAGAGGAAGGTTTGGCCCCCGGGGAAAGGGGGGGGAGGGGCGGCGGTCGGCACATGGGGCGGCAAGTCTGAGTCGGGCCCTCGGTAGCCAGCGGGGCTGCCTCCAGCTTCATAGAGCCACGTGGGGTCTAGGGGGATGTGGCAAGCCCAACTCGGCCCTCGGTAGCCACCTTGATCCCCTCTGGCCCCATAGACTTCGGGGGGTCAATAGACTATGGGCAACCCCAGCTCGGCCCTCAGTAGCCACCTCGGCCGCCTCCAGCTTCATAGACTTCGGGGGGTCAATAGACCATGGGCAACCCCAGCTCGGCCCTCAGTAGCCACCTCGACCCCCTCCAGCCCCATAGACTTCAGGAGGTCAATAGATATGGGCAACCCCAGCTCGGCCCTCAGTAGCCACCTCGACCCCCTCCAGCCCCATAGACTTCGGGAGGTCAATAGACCACAGGCAACCCCAGCTCGGCTCTCAGTAGCCACCTCGGCCACCTCCGGCCCCATAGAGCCAGCTGGGGTCTACGGGGATGTGGCAACCCCAACTCGGCCCTCGGTAGCCACCTCAATCCCCTCCGGCCCCATAGACTTCGGGGGGTCAATAGACCATGGGCAACCCCAACTCGGCCCCCAGTAGCCACCTCGGCCTCCTCCGGCCCCATAGAGCCAGGTGGGGTCTACAGGGATGTGGCAACCCCAGCTCGGCCCTCGGTAGCCACCTCAATCCCCTCCAGCCCCATAGACTTCGGGGGGTCAATAGACATGGGCAACCCCAGCTCGGCCCTCAGTAGCCACCTCGACCCCCTCCAGCCCCATAGACTTCCAGGGGTCAATAGACCACAGGCAACCCCAGCTCGGCCCTCAGTAGCCACCTTGGCCACCTCCAGCCCCACAGGCCTGGGTGGGGACTACAGGGATGTGGCAACCTCCAACCCATCCCTAGTAGCCACCTTGACCACCTCCAGCCTCATAGAGCCACATGGGGTCTACAGGGACGTGGCAACCCCAACTCGGCCCTCGGTAGCCACCTCAACCCCCTCCAGCCCCATAGACTTCGGGAGGTCAATAGACCACAGGCAACCCCAGCTCGGCCCTCAGTAGCCACCTCGGCCGCCTCCAGCTTCATAGAGCCACGTGGGGTCTAGGGGGATGTGGCAAGCCCAACTCGGCCCTCAGTAGCCACCTTGATCCCCTCCGGCCCCATAGACTTCAGGGGGTCAATAGACTATGGGCAACCCCAGCTCGGCCCTCAGTAGCCACCTCGACCCCCTCCAGCCCCATAGACTTCGGGGGCTCTACAGACCATGGGCAACCCCAACTCAGCCCTCAGTAGCCACCTCGACCCCCTCCGGCCCCATAGACTTCGGGGGCTCTACAGACCATGGGCAACCCCAACTCGGCCCCCAGTAGCCACCTCGGCCGCCTCCAGCTTCATAGAGCCAGGTGGGGTCTACGGGGACGTGGCAACCCCAACTTGTCCCTCAGTGGCCACCTCGACCCCCTCCAGCCCCATAGACTTCGGGGGCTCTACAGACCATGGGCAACCCCAGCTCAGCCCTCGGTAGCCACCTCAACCCCCTCCAGCCTCATAGAGCCAGGTGGGGTCTAGGGGGATGTGGCAACCCCAACTCGGCCCTCAGTAGCCACCTCAATCCCCTCCGGCCCCATAGACTTCAGGGGGTCAATAGACCATGGGCAACCCCAACTCGGCCCTCAGTAGCCACCTTGGCCACCTCCAGCCCCATAGAGCCAGGCGAGGTCTACAGGGACGTGGCAACCCCAACTCGGCCCTCAGTAGCCACCTCAACCCCCTCCAGCCCCATAGACTTCGGGAGGTCAATAGATATGGGCAACCCCAGCTCGGCCCTCAGTAGCCACCTCGATCCCCTCCAGCCCCATAGACTTCGGGGGGTCTACAGACCATGGGCAACCCCAGCTCGGCCCTCAGTAGCCACCTTGTCCACCTCCAGCCCCACAGGCCTGGGTGGGGACTACAGGGATGTGGCAACCTCCAACCCATCCCTAGTAGCCACCTTGACCACCTCCTGCCCCATAGAGCCAGGTGGGGTCTACAGGGACGTGGCAACCCCAACTTGGCCCTCGGTAGCCACCTCAACCCCCTCCAGCCCCATAGACTTCGGGGGGTCTACAGGGACGTGGCAACCCCAGCTCGGCCCTCGGTAGCCACCTTGATCCCCTCTGGCCCCATAGACTTCGGGGGGTCAATAGACCATGGGCAACCCCAGCTCGGCCCTCAGTAGCCACCTCGGCCGCCTCCAGCCCCATAGACTTCGGGGGGTCTACAGACCATGGGCAACCCCAACTCAGCCCTCAGTAGCCACCTCAGCCGCCTCCGGCCCCATAGAGCCAGGTGGGGTCTACAGGGACGTGGCAACCCCAACTCGGCCCTCAGTAGCCACCTCGACCCCCTCCAGCCCCATAGACTTCGGGGGGTCAATAGATATGGGCAACCCCAGCTCGGCTCTCAGTAGCCACCTTGGCCACCTCCAGCCCCATAGAGCCAGGTGGGGTCTACGGGGACGTGGCAACCCCAACTCAACCCTCAGTAGCCATCTCGACCCCCTCCAGCCCCATAGACTTCGGGGGGTCTACAGACCATGGGCAACCCGAGCTCGGCCCTCAGTAGCCACCTCAACCCCCTCCAGCCCCATAGACTTCCAGGGGTCAATAGACCACAGGCAACCCCAGCTCGGCCCTCAGTAGCCACCTCGGCCACCTCCAGCCCCACAGGCCTGGGTGGGGACTACAGGGATGTGGCAACCTCCAACCCATCCCTAGTAGCCACCTCGACCCCCTCCAGCCCCATAGACTTCGGGGGGTCAATAGATATGGGCAACCCCAGCTCGGCCCCCAGTAGCCACCTCGGCCACCTCCAGCTTCATAGAGCCACGTGGGGTCTACAGGGACGTGGCAACCCCAGCTCGGCCCTCAGGAGCCACCTCGATCCCCTCTGGCCCCATAGACTTCGGGGGGTCAATAGACCATGGGCAACCCCAGCTCGGCCCTCAGTAGCCACCTCGGCCGCCTCCGGCCCCATAGAGCCAGGTGGGGTCTACAGGGATGTGGCAACCCCAACTCGGCCCTCGGTAGCCACCTCGACCCCCTCCAGCCCCATAGACTTCGGGAGGTCAATAGACCACAGGCAACCCCAGCTCGGCCCTCAGTAGCCACCTCGGCCGCCTCCAGCTTCATAGAGCCACATGGGGTCTACGGGGACGTGGCAACCCCAACTTGTCCCTCAGTGGCCACCTTGACCACCTCCTGCCCCATAGAGCCAGGTGGGGTCTACAGGGACGTGGCAACCCCAACTCGGCCCTCGGTAGCCACCTCGACCACCTCCTGCCCCATAGAGCCACGTGGGGTCTACGGGGATGTGGCAACCCCAACTCGGCCCTCAGTAGCCACCTCGATCCCCTCCGGCCCCATAGACTTCAGGGGGTCAATAGACTATGGGCAACCCCAGCTCGGCCCTCAGTAGCCACCTCGACCCCCTCCAGCCCCATAGAGCCAGGTGGGGTCTACAGGGACGTGGCAACCCCAACTCGGCCCTCAGTAGCCACCTCGGCCACCTCCAGCTTCATAGAGCCACATGGGGTCTACGGGGACGTGGCAACCCCAACTTGTCCCCCAGTGGCCACCTCGACCCCCTCCAGCCCCATGGAGCCACGTGGGGTCAACCAGGCCATGGGCAACCCCAAGCCATCCCCAGTGGCCACCTCGACCCCCTCCGGCCCCACATGTCCCCCCCCGGCCCCCCAACCTCTACGCCACCACCCCCCCCCCCCCAGATGGAACCTACGGAGCAACGGCCGCCCCATAACTGGTCCCACCCCACCCCATAACTGGTCCCACCCCCCCATAACTGGTCCCACCCCACCCCATAACTGGTCCCACCACCCCATAACTGGTCCCACCCCCCCATAACTGGTCCCACCACCCCTTACTGGTCCCACCACCCCATAACTGGTCCCACCACCCCATAACTGGTCCCACCCAACCCCATATTGGTCCCACCACCCCATAACTGGTCCCACCCCACCCCATAACTGGTCCCACCACCCCTTACTGGTCCCACCCCCCCATAACTGGTCCCACCACCCCATAACTGGTCCCACCACCCCTTACTGGTCTCACCACCCCATAACTGGTCCCACCACCCCATATTGGTCCCACCCCCCCATATTGGTCCCACCACCCCTTACTGGTCCCACCACCCCATAACTGGTCCCACCCCCCCATAACTGGTCCCACCACCCCTTACTGGTCCCACCACCCCATAACTGGTCCCACCACCCCATAACTGGTCCCACCCAACCCCATATTGGTCCCACCACCCCATAACTGGTCCCACCCCACCCCATAACTGGTCCCACCACCCCTTACTGGTCCCACCACCCCATAACTGGTCCCACCCAACCCCATATTGGTCCCACCCCCCCATAACTGGTCTCACCACCCCATAACTGGTCCCACCACCCCATAACTGGTCCCACCCCCTCATAACTGGTCCCACCCCACCCCATAACTGGTCCCACCCCATAACCCACATCCCACCACCCCATAACTGGTCCCACCACCCCATAACTGGTCCCACCCAACCCCATAACTGGTCTCACCACCCCTTACTGGTCCCACCACCCCATAACTGGTCCCACCACCCCATAACTGGTCTCACCACCCCATAACTGGTCCCACCCCACCCCATATTGGTCCCACCACCCCATAACTGGTCTCACCACCCCATAACTGGTCCCACCACCCCATATTGCTCCCACCACCCCATAACTGGTCCCACCACCCCTTACTGGTCTCACCACCCCATAACTGGTCCCACCCCCCCATAACTGGTCCCACCCAACCCCATAACTGGTCCCACCACCCCTTACTGGTCCCACCACCCCATAGCTGGTCTCACCACCCCACATTGGTCCCACCACCCCATAACTGGTCCCACCACCCCATAACTGGTCTCACCACCCCTTACTGGTCTCACCACCCCATAACTGGTCCCACCACCCCATAACTGGTCTCACCACCCCATACTTGTCCCACCACCCCATAACTGGTCCCACCACCCCTTACTGGTCCCACCACCCCATATTGGTCCCACCACCCCATAACTGGTCCCACCACCCCTTACTGGTCCCACCACCCCATATTGGTCCCACCACCCCATAGCTGGTCTCACCCCACCCCATACTTGTCCCACCCCACCCCATAACTGGTCCCACCACCCCACATTGGTCCCATCACCCCACGTCGCTCCCCACCCCAACCCCCCCCCCTTATCTCCTCCTTCCCTCCCTCTACCCCCCCCACCCCCCACCCCCACCCCCACCCCCCTCCCCGCCCCCGTCCTCAGCCCCACGGCGGGCGGGCGGGCGACCCACGGGGGCAGCATCTGGGTGAGGAGCTTGTCCGTCTTCTGCTTCTCGATCTCCAGCTCCTCGGTGCGTTCCCGGATGAGATCCTCCAGGTTGCTGGAATATTGCTCCAGCATCCGCAGCATGGAGTCGATGATGTTCGTCTTCCGCCCCTTGTTGATGCCCTTGAACTGGTTGGGGGGCAGAGGGGGGGGTCCTGACCCATAAGTCACGTCCCACCAGCCCATAACCCACATCCCACCAGCCCATAACCACCACCCAACTGGCCCCACACCACTCCATACTGGTCCCACCCAACCCCATACTGGTCCCACCACCCCATAACCACCCAACTGGGCCCACCCCACCCCATAACCCACACCCCACCCAACCCCATACTGGTCCCACCACCCCATAACCACCCAACTGGGCCCACCCCACCCCATAACCAACGTCCCACCACCCCATAACCAGCCAACTGGTCCCACCAACCCCATAACCAACGTCCCACCACCCCATACTGGTCCCACCACCCCATAAGTACCCAACTGGTCCCACCCCACCCCATAACCAACGTCCCACCACCCCATACTGGTCCCACCAGCCCATAACCCACATCCCACCACCCCATAAGTACCCAACTGGTCCCACCCCACCCCATAACCAATGTCCCACCACCCCATAACCACCACCCAACTGGTCCCACCCCACCCCATACTGGTCCCACCACCCCATAACCACCCAACTGGTCCCACCAACCCCATAACCAACATCCCACCACCCCATACTGGTCCCACCCAACCCCATACTGGTCCCACCACCCCATAAGTACCCAACTGGTCCCACCCAACCCCATATTGGTCCCACCCCACCCCATAACCAATGTTCCACCCCCCCATAACCACCACCCACCTGGCTCCACACCACTCCATACTGGTCCCACCCAACCCCATACTGGTCCCACCACCCCATAAGTACCCAACTGGAGCCACTCCACCCCATAACCAACGTCCCACCACCCCATAACCACCACCCAACTGGTCCCACCAACCCCATAACCAACATCCCACCACCCCATACTGGTCCATATCTCCCCATACTGGTCTGTATCACCCCATACTGGTCTGTATCACCCCATACCCATCCCGTATCACCCCATACTGGTCCCGTATCACCCCATACTGGTCCATATCACCCCGTACTGGTCCATATCTCCCCATACCCATCCCATATCACCCCATACTGGTCCATATCTCCCCATACTGGTCCCGTATCACCCCATACTGGTCTGTATCACCCCATACTGGTCCATATCTCCCCATACTGGTCCCATATCACCCCGTACTGGTCCATATCTCCCCATACCCATCCCATATCACCCCATACTGGTCCATATCACCCCATACCCATCCTGTATCACCCCATACTGGTCCATATCTCCCCATACCGGTCTGTATCTCCCCATACTGGTCCCGTATCTCCCCGTACTGGTCCATATCACCCCATACTGGTCCATATCACCCCATACTGGTCTGTATCACCCCATACTGGTCCGTATCACCCCATACTGGTCCCGTATCACCCCGTACTGGTCCGTATCACCCCATACTGGTCTGTATCTCCCCATACTGGCGCGTATCACCCCATACTGGTCCATATCACCCCATACTGGTCTGTATCACCCCATACTGGTCCCATATCGCCCCATACTGGTCCATATCTCCCCATACTGGTCTGTATCACCCCATACTGGTCCCGTATCTCCCCGTACTGGTCCCGTATCTCCCCGTACTGGTCCATATCACCCCATACTGGTCCCATATCACCCCATACTGGTCCATATCTCCCCATACTGGTCCGTATCTCCCCATACTGGTCCATATCACCCCATACTGGTCCATATCACCCCATACTGGTCCCATATCTCCCCATACCGGTCTGTATCTCCCCATACTGGTCCGTATCTCCCCATACTGGTCCCATATCACCCCATACTGGTCCGTATCTCCCCATACTGGTCTGTATCACCCCATACTGGTCCCATATCACCCCATACTGGTCCGTATCGCCCCATACTGGTCCCATATCACCCCATACTGGTCCCGTATCACCCCATACTGGTCTGTATCACCCCATACTGGTCCCATATCACCCCATACTGGTCTGTATCACCCCATACCCATCCCATATCACCCCGTACTGGTCCCATCTCCCCCCGTCCTGGTCCCATGTGACCCTGTACTGGTCCTGTATCTCCCCATACTGGTCCCGTCTCCCCCTGTACTGGTCCATATCTCCCCATACTGGTCCGTATCACCCCGTACTGGTCCATATCACCCCATACTGGTCCGTATCTCCCCATACTTGTCCCATATCACCCCATACTGGTCCCATATCACCCCATACTGGTCCATATCTCCCCATACTGGTCTGTATCACCCCATACTGGTCCCATATCACCCTGTCCTGGTCCCGTATCTCCCCATACTGGTCCGTATCTCCCCATACTGGTCCATATCTCCCCATACCCATCCCATATCACCGCATACTGGTCCCATATCACCCCATACTGGTCCATATCTCCCCATACTTGTCCCGTATCACCCCATACCGGTCCGTATCTCCCCATACTGGTCTGTATCACCCCATACTGGTCCCATATCGCCCCATACTGGTCCATATCTCCCCATACTGGTCCGTATCACCCCATACTGGTCCCATATCGCCCCATACCCATCCTGTATCACCCCATACTGGTCCATATCTCCCCATACTGGTCCCATATCACCCCATACCCATCCTGTATCACCCCATACTGGCCCGTATCTCCCCATACCGGTCCATATCACCCCATACTGGTCCGTATCACCCCATACTGGTCCGTATCACCCCATACTGGTCTGTATCACCCCATACTGGTCCCATATCACCCCATACCGGTCTGTATCTCCCCATACTGGTCCCGTATCTCCCCGTACTGGTCCATATCACCCCATACTGGTCCCATATCACCCCATACTGGTCCATATCTCCCCATACTGGTCCGTATCTCCCCATACTGGTCCATATCACCCCATACTGGTCTGTATCACCCCATACTGGTCCCGTATCACCCCATACCGGTCCGTATCTCCCCATACTGGTCCGTATCACCCCATACTGGTCCGTATCACCCCATACTGGTCTGTATCACCCCATACTGGTCCCATATCACCCCATACCGGTCTGTATCTCCCCATACTGGTCCCGTATCTCCCCGTACTGGTCCATATCACCCCATACTGGTCCCATATCACCCCATACTGGTCCATATCTCCCCATACTGGTCCGTATCTCCCCATACTGGTCCATATCACCCCATACTGGTCTGTATCACCCCATACTGGTCCCGTATCACCCCATACCGGTCCGTATCTCCCCATACTGGTCCCGTATCACCCCATACCCATCCCATATCACCCCATACTGGTCCCATATCACCCCATACCCATCCTGTATCTCCCCATACTGGTCCCTATCACCCCATACTGGTCCCATATCGCCCCATACTGGTCCATATCTCCCCATACTGGTCTGTATCACCCCGTACTAGTCCCATATCACCCCATACTGGTCCCATATCACCCCATACCCATCCTGTATCGCCCCATACTGGTCCGTATCTCCCCATACTGGTCTGTATCACCCCATACTGGTCCGTATCTCCCCATACTGGTCCATATCACCCCATACTGGTCTGTATCACCCCATCCTGGTCCCGTATCACCCCATCCTGGTCCATATCTCCCCATACTGGTCCCATATCGCCCCATACCGGTCCGTATCTCCCCATACTGGTCCCATATCACCCTGTCCTGGTCCCATATCACCCCATACTGGTCCCATATCACCCCATACCCATCCTGTATCACCCCATACTGGTCCCATATCACCCCATACTGGTCCCGTATCTCCCCGTACTGGTCCCACGTGACCCCATACTGGTCCCGTATCTCCCCGTACTGGTCCCACGTGACCCCGTACTGGTCGCACCTGCTCGAAGATCTGGTCGATGCTGGGCCTCTTCTCGGGCTGCTCGCTCCAGCACTGCTTCATCAGCTGGATGCACTCCAGGGGGGCCTGGTCGGCCGAGACGGCGGGCCGGCACAGCGGGGGGGGGGCGCAGCACCTTCTCGATGATCTCTGGGGGCACCCGCGTCACCCGGGGCGGGGGGGGGGGGGGTCCCGGTGTCCCCCGGTGACGGGGGGGGGGGTTCTGGAGGTGCTTGGGGGGGTTCTGGAGGTACTTATGGGGTTCTGGAGGTGTTTGGGGGGGTCCTGGAGATACTTATGGGGTTCTGGAGGTGTTTGGGGGGGTCCTGGAGGTGCTTGGGGGGTTCTAGAGGTACTTATGGGGTTGTGGAGATGTTTAGGGGGGGTCCTGGAGATACTTATGGGGTTCTGGAGATGTTTGGGGGGGGTTCTGGAGATACTTATGGGGTCCTGGAGGTGTTTGGGGGGGTTCTGGAGGTACTTATGGGGTCCTGGAGACGTTTGGGGGGGGTCCTGGAGGTACTTATGGGGTTCTGGAGGTGTCTGGGGGGGTTCTGGAGGTACTTATGGGGTTGTGGAGGTGTTTGGGGGGGTTCTGGAGATACTTATGGGGTCCTGGAGATGTTTGGGGGGGTTCTGGAGATACTTATGGGGTCCTGGAGGTGTTTGGGGGGGGTCCTGGAGGTACTTATGGGGTTCTGGAGATGTTTGGGGAGGGTCCTGGAGGTACTTATGGGGTCCTGGAGGTGTTTGGGGGGGTTCTGGAGGTACTTATGGGGTCCTGGAGGTGTTTGGGGGGGGTCCTGGAGATACTTATGGGGTTCTGGAGATGTTTGGGGGGGTCCTGGAGGTACTTATGGGGTCCTGGAGGTGTTTGGGGGGGGTCCTGGAGGTACTTATGGGGTCGTGGAGATGTTTGGGGGGGTTCTGGAGGTACTTATGGGGTCCTGGAGGTGTTTGGGGGGGGTCCTGGAGGTACTTATGGGGTCCTGGAGGTGTTTGGGGGGGTTCTGGAGGTACTTATGGGGTCCTGGAGGTGTTTGGGGGGGGTCCTGGAGGTACTTATGGGGTCGTGGAGATGTTTGGGGGGGTCCTGGAGATACTTATGGGGTTCTGGAGGTGTTTGGGGGGGTCCTGGAGATACTTATGGGGCCCTGGAGGTGTTTGGGGGGGTTCTGGAGGTACTTGGGGGGCCAACAGGGTCACTGGGGGTTACTGGGAGGTTACTGGGAGGCTACTGGGCTGAACCTTCAGGGGGCAGCCCCAGGACGGCACGGGGTCACTGGGGGCTACTGGGAGGCTACTGGTCAGAACATTTAAGGGGCAGCCCCAGCATGCAGTAGGGTCACTGGTGGCTACTGGGGGTTACTGGGAGGCTACTGGAGGGCTACTGGTGTGACTGGGCTGTACCTTCATGGGGCAGGCCCAGCATGGCGTGGGGTCACTGGGGGCTACTGGGGGTTACTGGGAGGCTACTGGGCTGTACCTTCACGGGGCAGGCCCAGCATGACGCAGGGCCACTGGGGGCTTACTGGGGGCTACTGGGAGGCTACTGGTGGCTACCTGCGGGGGGCAGCCCCAGCATGCAGCAGGGTCACTGGGGGCTACTGGGGGCTACTGGGAGGCTACTGGTGGGCTACTGGTGTGACTGGGCTGTACCTTCAGGGGGCAGCCCCAGCAGGCAGCGGGGTCACTGGGGGCTACTGGGGGCTTACTGGGAGGCTACTGGGAGGTTACTGGTCAGGACATTTAAGGGGCAGCCCCAGCATGCAGCAGGGTCACTGGGGGCTACTGGGGGGTTACTGGGAGGCTACTGGGCTGTACCTTCAGGGGGCAGGCCCAGCATGACGCAGGGCCACTGGGGGCTACTGGGGGGCTACTGGGAGGCTACTGGTGGCTACCTGCGGGGGGCAGCCCCAGCATGCAGTGGGGTCACTGGGGGCTACTGGGGGCTACTGGGAGGCTACTGGTGGGCTACTGGTGTGACTGGGCTGTACCTTAAGGGGGCAGCCCCAGCAGGCAGCGGGGTCACTGGGGGCTACTGGGGGCTTACTGGGAGGCTACTGGTCAGGACATTCAGGGGGCAGCCCCAGCATGCAGCAGGGTCACTGGGGGCTACTGGGGGGTTACTGGGAGGCTACTGGGCTGTACCTTCAGGGGGCAGGCCCAGCATGACGCAGGGCCACTGGGGGCTACTGGGGGGCTACTGGGAGGCTAGTGGTGGCTACCTGCGGGGGGCAGCCCCAGCATGCAGTGGGGTCACTGGGGGCTACTGGGGGCTACTGGGAGGCTACTGGTGGGCTACTGGTGTGACTGGGCTGTACCTTAAGGGGGCAGCCCCAGCAGGCAGCGGGGTCACTGGGGGCTACTGGGGGCTTACTGGGAGGCTACTGGTCAGGACATTCAGGGGGCAGCCCCAGCATGCAGCAGGGTCACTGGGGGCTACTGGGGGGTTACTGGGAGGCTACTGGGCTGTACCTTCAGGGGGCAGGCCCAGCATGACGCAGGGCCACTGGGGGCTTACTGGGGGCTACTGGGAGGCTACTGGTGGCTACCTGCGGGGGGCAGCCCCAGCATGCAGTGGGGTCACTGGGGGCTACTGGGGGCTACTGGGAGGCTACTGGTGGGCTACTGGTGTGACTGGGCTGTACCTTCAGGGGGCAGCCCCAGCAGGCAGCGGGGTCACTGGGGGCTACTGGGGGCTTACTGGGAGGCTACTGGTCAGGATATTTAAGGGGCAGCCCCAGCGTGCCGTGGGGTCACTGGGGGCTACTGGGGGCTACTGGGAGGCTACTGGGAGGCTACTGGTCAGGATATTTAAGGGGCAGCCCCAGCATGCAGTAGGGCCACTGGGGGCTACTGGGGGCTACTGGGAGGCTACTGGGAGGTTACTGGTCAGGACATTTAAGGGGCAGCCCCAGCATGCAGCAGGGTCACTGGGGGCTACTGGGGGGTTACTGGGAGGCTACTGGGCTGTACCTTCAGGGGGCAGGCCCAGCATGACGCAGGGCCACTGGGGGCTACTGGGGGGCTACTGGGAGGCTAGTGGTGGCTACCTGCGGGGGGCAGCCACAGCATGCAGTGGGGTCACTGGGGGCTACTGGGGGCTACTGGGAGGCTACTGGGAGGCTACTGGTGTGACTGGGCTGTACCTTAAGGGGGCAGCCCCAGCAGGCAGCGGGGTCACTGGGGGCTACTGGGGGCTTACTGGGAGGCTACTGGTCAGGATATTTGAGGGGCAGCCCCAGCGTGCCGTGGGGTCACTGGGGGCTACTGGGGGCTTACTGGGAGGCTACTGGGAGGCTACTGGTCAGGATATTTAAGGGGCAGCCCCAGCATGCAGCAGGGTCACTGGGGGCTACTGGGGGGTTACTGGGAGGCTACTGGGCTGTACCTTCAGGGGGCAGGCCCAGCATGACGCAGGGCCACTGGGGGCTTACTGGGGGCTACTGGGAGGCTACTGGTGGCTACCTGCGGGGGGCAGCCCCAGCATGCAGCGGGGTCACTGGGGGCTACTGGGGGGTTCCTGGGAGGCTACTGGGCTGTACCTTCAGGGGGCAGGCCCAGCATGACGCAGGGCCACTGGGGGCTACTGGGGGGCTACTGGGAAGCTACTGGTGGCTACCTGCGGGGGGCAGCCCCAGCATGCAGCGGGGTCACTGGGGGCTACTGGGGGGTTCCTGGGAGGCTACTGGTCAGAACATTTAAGGGGCAGCCCAGGATGCTATGGGGTCACTGGGGGCTTACTGGGGGCTACTGGGAGGCTACTGGGAGGCTACTGGTCAGGACATTTAAGGGCAGCCCCAGTGTGCCGTGGGGTCACTGGGGCTACTGGGGGGTTACTGGGAGGCTACTGGGCTGTACCTTCAGGGGGCAGGCCCAGCATGACGCAGGGCCACTGGTGGCTTACTGGGGGCTACTGGGAGGTTACTGGTGGCTACCTGCGGGGGGCAGCCCCAGCATGCAGTGGGGTCACTGGGGGCTACTGGGGGCTTACTGGGAGGCTACTGGGCTGTACCTTCAGGGGGCAGGCCCAGCATGACGCAGGGCCACTGGGGGCTACTGGGGGGCTACTGGGAGGCTACTGGTGGCTACCTGCGGGGGGCAGGCCCAGCATGCAGTAGGGCGACTGGGGGCTACTGGGGCTACTGGGAGGCTACTGGTGGGCTACTGGTGTGACTGGGCTGTACCTTCAGGGGGCAGCCCCAGCATGCAGCGGGGTCACTGGGGGCCACTGGGGGCTACTGGGGGCTTACTGGGAGGCTACTGGTGAGAACATTTAAGGGGCAGCCCCAGCGTGCCGTGGGGTCACTGGGGGCTACTGGGGGCTTACTGGGAGGCTACTGGTGGGTTACTGGTCAGGACATTTAAGGGGCAGCCCCAGCGTGCCGTGGGGTCACTGGGGGCTACTGGGGGGCTACTGGGAGGCTAGTGGTGGCTACCTGCGGGGGGCAGCCCCAGCATGCATGCAGTAGGGCCCGCTGCGGCAGATGACCTCCTGCATGATGATGCCGATGCCGTAGACGTCGCCCCGGAAGGAGCCGCGACGTTCCAGCGCCGGGTCCCGCAGCAGCTCCGGCGCCGTCCACAGCCGCTCTGATGGGGGGGGGGGCGGAGCCACCCTCAGGCCACGCCCACCCCGCCCCAGGCCACGCCCACCAGCCCCAAGCCACGCCCACCCACCCCACCCCCAGCCCCAGGCCACCCTCCCATTGGGGTGGCTGAGGAATGGCGTGGCCACGCCCCCCCCCCCCGGGGAAGGACAGGCCACGCCCCCCTATTGAGGCCACGCCCCCCCACAGGAGAAGACCACGCCCCCTCTCTAGGCCACGCCCCCTCGGGAAGAGACCACGCCCCCCCCCCCGCGGGAGGCCATGCCCTATATGGGAGGCCACGCCCCCCCCTTAGGGGAGGCCACGCCCCCTCTGTAGGCCACGCCCCCTCTGGGGGAGCACCCGGGAGGCCGTGCCCTATATGGGAGGCCACGCCCCCTTAGGGGAGACCACGCCCCCTGGCAGGCCACACCCTACCTGGGAGGCCACGCCCCAGAGGGGACCGCACCCCATTCGGAGACCACGCCCCCCTATGGGAGACCACACCCCCCCTATGGGAGACCCCGCCCCACGGGAGGCCCCGCCCCGCGTGGGAGGCCACACCCCACGGGAGGCCACGCCCCCTTCGCAGGCCACGCCCCCCGTGGGAGGCCACACACCCCCACGGGAGACCCCGCCCCACGGGAGGCCACGCCCCCTTGTGAGAGACCACGCCCCCCCATGGGAGGCCACGCCCCACGGGAGACCACGCCCCCTTCGCAGGCCACGCCCCCCGCGGGAGGCCACACCCCCTTATGGGAGACCACGCCCCCTCACGGGAGGCCACGCCCCTAAGAGGCCACGCCCCCCCTTAAGCCCACACCCCCATAGAAGCCCACACCCCCACCGGGGACCACACCCCCTGCGGGGAGGCCACGCCCCCTTAGTAGGCCACGCCCCCTTAGTAGGCCACGCCCCCTTAGTAGACCACGCCCCCTTAGTAGGCCACGCCCCCTTAGTAGACCACGCCCCCTTAGTAGGCCACGCCCCCCTTAGTAGGCCACGCCCCCTTAGTAGACCATGCCCCCTTAGTAGGCCACGCCCCCCCTTAGTAGGCCACACCCAATGGCAGGCCACGCCCCACGGGAGGCCACGCCCAATGGCAGGCCACGCCCCCAGCCACCGCTTCCCCCCCCCCGCCCCCCGCCCTCCGCCCCCCGGCTTTCCCCCCCTCCCCCCTTCCCCCAACCTCCCGCCCCGCCCCGCCCCGCCCCGCCCCGGGCCCCGCCCTCACCCTGGGGCTGGGGGGTGGGGGTGGGCACGCGCTGGGCCTCCAGCAGCTCGTTGTAGCCGTGGTCCGTCACCTTCAGCACGAAGCGACCGTCCACCACGCAGTTGCGGGACTTGAGGCGGCCGTGGACCACCGCGCGGTGGTGCAGGTAGCGAATGCCCTGCGGGGAGGGGGCCACCGCCGTCAGCCCCCGCGGCCACCAACCCGGGCAACGGCGCGGCTACGGTCACGGCCAACACCAACACGGCCGCCACCAGGGCCACCAGCGCGGCTACGGTCACGGCCAACACCAACACGGCCGCCACCATGGCCACCAGCGTGGCTACGGTCATGGAAAACACCACCACGGCCACCACCATGGCCACCAGCATGGATACCGTCATGGCCACCACCACCATGGCCACCAGCATGGTTACAGTCATGGCCGCCACCATGGCTACCGTCATGGCCAACACCACCACGGCGACCATCATGGCTACTGTCATGGCCAACACCACCATGGCCACCATCATGGTTACAGTCATGGCCGCCAACACGGGCAACACCGTGGCTACGGTCACAGCCAACACCAACACGGCGACCACCAGGGCCACCAGCGTGGCTACCGTCATGGCCAACACTAACACAGCCACCACGATGGCTACTGTCATGGCCAACACCAGCAGGGCCACCATCATGGCTACGGTCATGGCCACCACCACCATGGCCAGCACTATGGCCACCATCATGGCTACTGTCATGGCCACCACCACCACGGCCACCACCATGGCCACCAGCATGGTTACAGTCATGGCCGCCACCATGGCTACTGTCATGGCCAACACCACCATGGCCGCCACCATGGTTACAGTCACGGCCACCAACATGGGCAACACCGTGGCTACGGTCATGGCCAACACCAACACGGCAACCACCAGGGCCACCAGCGTGGCTACCGTCATGGCCAACACTAACACAGCCACCACAATGGCTACAGTCATGGCCACCACCACCATGGCCACCACTATGGCCACCATCATGGCTACGGCCATGGCCACCACCATCATGGCCACCACCACGGCCACCACCATGGCTACTGTCATGGCCAACACCAGCATGGCCACCACCATGGTTACAGTCATGGCCACCAACACGGGCAACACCGTGGCTATGGTCACGGCCAACACCAACATGGCGGTCATGGACAACACCACCATGGCCACCAGCGTGGCTACTGTCATGGCCAACACCAGCATGGCCAACATCATGGCTACTGCCATGGCCACCACCACCATGGCCACCACCAAGTCCCCCCCCCCATAGCCACCACCACCACCACAGCCACCTCCGCTCCCATGGCCACCACCAAGGCTGTCCCTGTGGCCACCACCAATTCCCTCCCCATGGCCACTGCCACCACCACAGCCACCACCACCGCCATGGCCACCACCAAGTCCATCCCCATGGCCACTGCCACCACCACAGCCACCATGGCCTCCACCATTGCCATGGCCACCACCAAGTCCATCCCCATGGCCACCACCACCACCACAGCCACCACCACCGCCGTGGCCACCACCAAGTCCCTCCCCATGGCCACCACCACCACCACAGCCACCACCACTGCCGTGGCCACCACCAAGTCCCTCCCCGTGGCCACCACCAAGTCCCTCCCCATGGCCACCACCGCCACCACGACCGCCACCAAGACCATCCCCATGGCCACCACCACCACCACAGCCACCTCCGCTCCCATGGCCACCACCAATGCTGTCCCTGTGGCCACCATCAAGTCCCTCCCCATGGCCACCGCCACCACCACAACCACCATGGCCTCCACCACCGCCATGGCCACCACCAAGACCATCCCCATGGCCACCACCACCACCACAGCCACCACCACCGCCGTGGCCACCACCAAGTCCCTCCCCATGGCCACCACCGCCACCACGACCGCCACCAAGACCATCCCCATGGCCACCACCACCACCACAGCCACCTCCGCTCCCATGGCCACCACCAAGACCGTCCCCGTGGCCACCAGCAAGTCCCTCCCCATGGCCACCACCACCACCACAGCCACCACCACCACCGTGGCCACCACCAAGTCCCTCCCCATGGCCACCACCACCACCACGGCCGCCACCAAGACCATCCCCATGGCCACCACCACCACCACAGCCACCTCTGCTCCCATGGCCACCACCAATGCCGTCCCTGTGGCCACCATCAAGTCCCTCCCCATGGCCACCACCACCACAGCCACCATGGCCTCCACCACCGCCATGGCCACCACCAAGACCATCCCCATGGCCACCACCGCCACCACGGCCACCACCAAGACCATCCCCCATGGCCACCACCAAGTCCACCTCCCCCTGCCCTCCACCACCACCGCCACCGCCGCCCCAGCCGCCACGGTGGCCCACCCCCCCCACCCCCCACCTCCCCCCCGCCCCGGCTCTCGGTGGCCACCCCGGGGCCGTCACCTTGATGAGGTCGATGAGGAGGGAGGACTTGAACATCCAGTCGAGCTTCATGTCCTCGTTGCGCAGCAGGTCCTCCAGGCTGCCGCGGGAGCAGTGCTCCGAGACGATGGCGAAGATGCCGCAGTCGTGGAAGAAGCCCAAGAAGAGGTTGACGTTCTCGTGCCGCAGGTCCCGTAACTGGCCCCGGGCAACAGAGGGGGGGGGTGGGGTGGGGGGGAGACGAGGCCCGAGCGTGTGGGCCTTCAGCTCTCGGGCTTTGGCCCCTTACGGCCTGGCTTTGGCCCACACCCCCCCCACCACACACACACACACCCCACCCCGGGGCAGAATTGTGCCACCCGCGGCCTGATGGTGGCCTACCGTGGCCTGGTGTTGACCCCCCGTGGCCACCTATGGTCCCACATTGTCCCCTCATGGCCTGACGTTGTCCCACCATGGCCTGGTGTTGACCCCCCGTGGCCACCAATGGTCCCACATTGTCACCCCATGGCCTGGTGTTGACCCCCCATGGCCACCTATGGTCCCACATTGTCACCCCATGGCCTGGTGTTGACCCCCCGTGGCCACCAATGGTCCCACATTGTTCCCCCATGGCCTGGTGTTGACCCCCATGGCCACCTATGGTCCCACATTGTCACCCCATGGCCTGGTGTTGACCCCCTGTGGCCACCAATGGTCCCGCATTGTAACCCCATGGCCTGGTGTTGACCCCCCGTGGCCACCAATGGTCCCACATTGTCACCCCATGGCCTGGTGTTGACCCCCGTGGCCACCAATGGTCCCGCATTGTCCCCTCATGGCCTGACATTGTCCCACCAAGGCCTGGTGTTGACCCCCCGTGGCCACCAATGGTCCCACATTGTCACCCCATGGCCTGGTGTTGACCCCCCGTGGCCACCAATGGTCCCGCATTGTCACCCCATGGCCTGGTGTTGACCCCCCGTGGCCACCAATGGTCCCACATTGTCACCCCATGGCCTGGTGTTGACCCGCCGTGGCCACCAATGGTCCCACATTGTCACCCCATGGCCTGGTGTTGACCTCCCGTGGCCACCAATGGTCCCACATTGTCACCCCATGGCCTGGTGTTGACCCCCATGGCCACCTGGGGTCAAGAATTGTCCCCCCATGGCCAGACATTGTCCCCCCATGGCCTAGTGTTGACCCCCGTGGCCACCTATGGTCCAGAATTGTCACCCCATGGCCTGACATTGTCCCACCATGGCCTGGTCTTGACCCCCATGGCCACCAATGGTCCCACATTGTCCCCCCATGGCTTGACATTGTCACCCCATGGCCTGGTGTTGACCCCCGTGGCCACCTGGGGTCCAGAATTGTCACCCCGTGGCCTGGTGTTGACCCCTGTGGCCACCTATGGTCCAGGACTGTCACCTCATGGCCTGACGTTGTCCCACCATGGCGTGGTGTTGACCCCCCATGGCCACATATGGTCCAGGATTGTCCCCCCATGGCTTGACATTGTCACCCCATGGCCTGGTGTTGACCCCCGTGGCCACCAATGGTCCAGAATTGTCACCTCATGGCCAGATATTGTCCCCCCATGGCCTGACATTGTCCCACCATGGTGTGGTGTTGACCCCCCATGGCCACCAATGGTCCCGCATTGTCCCCCCATGGCTTGACATTGTCACCCCATGGCCTGGTGTTGACCCCTGTGGCCTCCTGGGGTCAAGAATTGTCCCCCCATGGCTTGACATTGTCACCCCATGGCCTGGTGTTGACCCCCGTGGCCACCTATGGTCCAGGATTGTCCCCCTATGGCTTGACATTGTCACCCCATGGCCTGGTGTTGACCCCCCATGGCCACCAATGGTCCCGCATTGTCCCCCCATGGCCAGACATTGTCACCCCATGGCCTGGTGTTGACCCCCGTGGCCACCTATGGTCCAGAATTGTCCCCTCAAGGCCTGGTGTTGAACCCCGTGGCCTCCTGGGGTCCAGAATTGTCCCCCCATGGCTTGACATTGTCACCCCATGGCCTGACATTGTCCCACCGTGGCCTGGTGTTGACCCCCATGGCCACCTATGGTCTTCTATTGTCCCCCATGACCCACCGTTGTCCCCATGGCCCATAATTGTCCCCCATGACCCAACGATGTCCCCCATGACCCAACGTTGTCCCCCATGGCCCAACAATGTCCCCCACAACCCACCGTTGTCCCCCACGACCCAACGATGACCCCCACGACCCAACATTGTCCCCCATGGCCCAACATTGTCCCCCACGACCCAGCGTTGTCCCCCATGACCCAACGATGTCCCCCATGGCCCAACATTTTCCCCATGACCCATCATTGTCCCCGTGGCCCAACGATGTCCCCCATGACCCAACATTGTCCCCCATGTCCCAGCATTGACCCCCATGTCCCAGCGTTGTCCCCCATCACCCAACGTTGTCCCCATGACCCAATGTTGTCCCCCACGACCCAACGTTGTCCCCATGACCCAACGGTGTCCCCAAGACCCAACGGTGTCCCCCATGACCCAGCGTTGTCCCCCATGACCCAACGATGTCCCCACAACCCAACGATGTCCCCATGACCCAACGTTGTACCCATCACCCAACGTTGTCCCCATGACCCAACGTTGTCCCCCACGACCCAACGGTGTCCCCCACGCCCCCCCTCACCTTGCAGAAGGCCAACTTGGTGGCCGGTTTCACCTCGCCGTGCTGGTCTCCGGGGAACCTCTTCAGCCAGACCCAGTCGCCCTGGGGGGGGGAACGGACAAAGCGGGTGAGATCTGAGCCCCCCCCCCCCACGCAACACCCCCTCCCCCCCCCTCAATCCCCGGGGGGATGGACCCCCCCCCCACCCCAAGATGGCGGGGATGCGCAGGGACACCAGTTGGTGGGGGGGAAGGGGACACGCACACACACACTCACTCTTCGTGTGTGTGTCCCCCCCCCACCCCCCACCCCCCACCTCAACCCAACGCACACCCCCCCCCCAAACAACGCGAAGAACCTCCACCCGCTCCCTCCGAAAGGCGCCGTGGGGTGGGGAGACGCGGGGGGAGAGAGGTCTGGGGAGGGGGGGGGGCGGGAAAACAAGGGATGGAGGGTTTTTTTTTTTTGGGGGGGGGGGTGGGGGGGGGCACACACGACACCCCCACGGACTTACCTGCACGGAGGCGACAAGGCCCTGCTGGTTAAACAAAAGGAGGAGGAGGGGGAGGTGGCCATTGCCCTTCGGGTTTTCGGCTCCCTGCGGGAAAGTTGGGGGGTCGGGGGGGGGGGGGGGGGTTGGGGTCAATCGTTGGCGACCCCCCCCCCCAAAAGGCACATCCATCCACCCCGGGGGGGGTGTTTAAGTGTGGGGGGGGTTGGAGTAGGGGGGGGACACGCACACGCACGGGTGTCTCCCCGCGGAGGTGGCCTTGCCTTGTCGCCCCCGGTGGTGGGGGGGGGTTGGGGGGTTGGGGGGGTGATGGGGGTGGGTGGGGGGGTGAGGTGGGGTAGGGTGTGGTCGGGGACAGGCACATGCTCACAAAGAGGGGGGGACGCGGGGGGACGCGGGGGGCCGCGGTACCTCAGCGATGGCCACGTTGGTGGCTTCGGGGGGGGCGGCGGCGACGACGCTCTTGAGGCTCTTGGCGTCCCCCCCCCCGCTGCGACCGGCCAGGCTGGAACGGCTGCCGTCCACCTGCCGGGGGGGGGACACACACACACACGCGTGGGGACACAGCGTCACGGGGGGTGGAGAGGGACACGGGTCACCTCACGGGGACACACGTCAGCCATGGGGACCCACCAGCCCATGGGGACCCACCAGCCCGTGGGTCTTCTCCCGGGGTAGAGGCGGGACCTGGGACACACCTCAGGCCATGGGGACGTGTCACCCATGGGGACACATCGCCCATCAGGACACACGTCACCCATGGGGACACACGTCATCCATGGGGACACACATCACCCATGGGGACACGTCACCCATGGGGACCCACCAGCCCATGGGTCTTCTCACAGGGTAGATCTGGGACCTGAGACACACCTCAGGCCATGGGCATGTGTCACCCATGGGGACACACATCACCCACGGGGACACACGTCACCCACGGGGACACACGTCATCCATGGGGACACACGTCACCCATGGGGACCCACCAGCCCGTGGATCTTCTCCCAGGGTAGATCTGGGACCTGGGACACACCTCAGGCCATGGGGACGTGTCACCCATGGGGACACATCACTCACGGGGACACACGTCACCCATGGGGACACAAATCATCCATGGGGACACACGTCACCCATGGGGACCCACCAGCCCATGGGTCTTCTCCCAGGGTAGAGGCGGGACCTGGGACACACCTCAGGCCATGGGGACGTGTCACCCATAGGGACAATAGGGACACACACCACCCATGGGGACATGTCACCCATCAGGACACACGTCACCCACGGGGACACGTCATCCATGGGGACCCATGTCACCCATGGGGACACGCCACCCATGGGGACACACGTCAGCCATGGGGACCCACCAGCCCATGGGTCTTCTCCCAGGGTGGAGCTGGGACCTGGGACACACCTCAGGCCATGGGGACGTGTCATCCCTGGAGACACGTGTCACCCATGGGGACACGTCGCCCGTCAGGACACACGTCACCCATGGGGACACACGTCACCCATGGGGACCCACCAGCCCGTGGATCTTCTCCCAGGGTGGAGCTGGGACCTGGGACACACCTCAGGCCATGGGCACGTGTCACCCACGGGGACACACCACCCACGGGGACACACGTCACCCATGGGGACACATGTCAGCCATGGGGACCCACCAGCCCGTGGGTCTTCTCCCAGGGTAGAGGCGGGACCTGGGACACACCTCAGGCCATGGGGACGTGTCACCCCTGGAGACATGTGTCACCCATGGGGACACGTCGCCCATCAGGACACACATCACCCCTGGGGACACATCACCCACGGGGACACAAATCATCCATGGGGACACACGTCACCCATGGGGACCCACCAGCCCGTGGATCTTCTCCCAGGGTAGAGGCGGGACCTGGGACACACCTCAGGCCATGGGGACGTGTCACCCATAGGGACAATAGGGACACACACCACCCATGGGGACATGTCACCCATCAGGACACACGTCACCCACGGGGACACGTCATCCATGGGGACCCATGTCACCCATGGGGACACACGTCACCCATGGGGACCCACCAGCCCATGGATCTTCTCCCAGGGTGGAGCTGGGACCTGGGACACACCTCAGGCCATGAGCACATGTCACCCATGGGGACACACACCACCCACGGGGACACACGTCACCCATGGGAACCCACCAGCCCATGGATCTTCTCCCAGGGTAGAGCTGGGACCTGGGACACACCTCAGGCCATGGGGACGTGTCACCCCTGGAGACATGTGTCACCCATGGGGACATGTCGCCCATTAGGACACATGTCACCCATGGGGACACATCACCCACGGGGACACACGTCACCCATGGGGACACGTCACCCATGGGGACACACATCATCCATGGGGCCCCACCAGCCCGTGGATCTTCTCCCAGGGTGGAGCTGGGACCTGGGACACACCTCAGGCCATGGGCACATGTCACCCATGGGGACACACACCACCCACGGGGACGCACGTCACCCATGGGGACACGTTGCCCATCAGGACACACGTCACCCATGGAGACACGTCACCCATGGGGACCCACCAGCCCATGGATCTTCTCCCAGGGTAGAGCTGGGACCCACCTCAGGCCATGGGGACGTGTCACCCCTGGAAACACGTGTCACCCATGGGGACACGTCGCCCATCAGGACACACACCACCCATGGGGGGGACACACATCACCCCTGGGGTCCCACCAGCCCACGCTTCTCCTCCCAAGGCCGAGGCTGACCACGGCACAGGCCCCAGGATCTCCTTCCCAGCCACCTCGGGGACCACCAAGTCCCCGAGCCAAGGCGGCCACCACCAGCCAGGGTCGCGTGTGTGTCCCCCCCGTCCCCGTCCCCGTCCCCGTCCCCGTCCCTCACCCGCCTGCTGCTCTGGGTGTTGATGAAGGTCAAGTCGTCCATGGTGAGGATGATCTTGTTGGGTCCCTTCATCAGCTGGGCCTGCTGGACGCGGCGCCTGCAGGGAGGGGACACGGAAGCCGCTGAGGTGGCTCCTCAGGGGACCCTCGCCCTTCCCCCCACCCCCCAGATCTGTCGTCGTCCTCGTCCCGTGTCCCACCTTCCAGCCCCCCCACGCCCCACGGCGCCCCGTGAGGTGGTGGCACCCACCTGATGAAGCAGGCGAGGGCGGCCCCGGCCGCGATGAGGGCGGAGATGAGGAGGAACATGAGGAGGACGAAGGTGGCGTCCACCCCTGGGGAGGAGAGAGGAAGGGGGTGAAGGGGTGGCGTGGACCGGAGGAGCCACCCAGGGCGGGGTGCCGCGGTCCCCGCCGATTCCGTGGCCACCTATGGCTGCTTGTGGCCGTGGAGGCCCACCATGGTCACCTATGGTCAGTCCTGGCCACCTATGGCTGCTTATGGTGATGGAGGCCCACCATGGTCACCTGTGGCCATCTATGGTCAGTCCTGGCCACCTATGGCTGCTTCTGGCCATGGAGGCCCACCATGGTCACCTACGGTCAGCCATGGCCACCTATGGCTGCTTATGGCCATGGAGGCTCACCATGGTCACCTACAGTCAGTCCTGGCCACCTATGGTGATGGATGCCCACCATGGTCACCTGTGGCCATCTATGGTCAGTCCTGGCCACCTATGGCTGCTTACGGCCATGGAGGCCCACCATGGTCACCTACGGTCACCTATGGCTACCTATGGTGATGGAGGCCCACCATGGTCACCTGCGGCCATCTATGGTCAGTCTTGACCACCTATGGCAACCTATGGCCATGAATGACTGTAGGTGACCATGGTGGGCATCCATGGCCACCTGTGGCTGCTTATGGTGATGGAGGCCCACCATGGTCACCTATGGTCAGCCATGGCCACCTATGGCTGCTTACGGCAATGGAGGCCCACCATGGTCACCTACGGTCAGCCATGGCCACCTATGGCTACCTATGGTGATGGAGGCCCACCATGGTCACCTGTGGCCATCTAGGAGGGATGGATGGATGGATGGATGGATGGAGGCCCACCAGGGATGGAGGGATGGAGGGATGGATGGAGGGATAGATGGAGGGATGGAGGGATGGAGGGATGGAGGGATGGAGGCCCACCAGGGATAGAGGGATGGGGGGATGGAGGGATGGAGGGATGGATGGAGGAAGGGATGGAGGGATAGATGGATGGAGGGATGGAGGGATGGAGGGATGGATGGATGGATGGAGGGATGGATGGAGGGATGGATGGAGGGACGGAGGGATGGAGGCCCACCAGGGATGGATGGATGGATGGAGGAAGGGATGGAGGGATGGAGGAAGGGATAGAGGGATGGATGGAGGCCCACCAGGGATGGAGGGAGGGATGGACGGAGGGATGGAGGGATGGATGGAGAGAGGGATGGAGGGATGGAGGGATGGAGGGATGGATGGAGGGATGGATGGAGGGATAGATGGATGGAGGGATGGAGGGATGGATGGATGGATGGAGGCCCACCAGGGATGGAGGGATGGAGGAATGGATGGATGGATGGAGGAATGGATGGAGGGATGGAGGAAGGGATGGAGGGATGGACGGAGGCCCACCAGGGATAGAGGGATGGAGGGATGGAGGGATGGATGGATGGAGGCCCACCAGGGATGGAGGGAGGGATGGACGGAGGGATGGAGGGATGGATGGAGAGAGGGATGGAGGGATGGATGGAGGCCCACCAGGGATGGAGGGAGGGATGGACGGAGGGATGGGTGGGTGGATGGGTGGCCATCCCAGCTACGCCTACGGGTCCTGCTGCTCACGCACGTGGTGGCCGGACCGACGGACAGAGGTGGTGGCAGGGGAGGGGGTGGGGGGAAGGTCCGCGGCGTTGTCCCCTCACCCCCGTTGCAGATGGAGCCCGACTCAAACCAGCAGCCGGCGTCGGTGCCGGGACTGGAACCGTGTGGCCAGTGGACGCTGTAACCGCGGTAGCCCAAGCCCTTGGTGCCCGGCTCCAAGCCGTAGACGGGCCACAACCGGTCGCTTTTGCCGTCCGTGTCCAAGACCACGTAAGGGACGGTGACGTCCCCATCCTGGGTGACGGAGAAGGCCTGGCAGAAGCCCTCCATCCGGAAGTCGCGGGCGTGGTCGGCCACGCTGGTGCCCATCACCCAACGGCCCGTTCTCCGGGTGGCCTCCACCGCCTCGGCCAAGAAGTAGATGGAGTTGTAGATGGTGGCGAAGAGGGGGTGGACCTGGCGGGGGGGGAGGGGGGGGGTTGGGGGGGGGGGGGAAGAGGAGGTGTCAAGGTGGGGCACCACCAGCAGCTCCAGGGGGCTCCTTGGAGGTGCCTCCAAACCCCGTGGAGGTGCCTCCGACCCCTGGAGGTGACCCCAACCCCATGGAGATGCCTCCAACCCCTTGGAGATGCTTCCTAACCCCCATGAGGTGCCTCCAACCCCTGGAGGCACCTCCCAACCCCCTGGAGATGCCTCCAACCCCTTGGAGGTGACCCCAACCCCATGAAGATGCTTCCCAACCCCATGGAGATGCTTCCCAACCCCTATGGAGGTGCCTCCCAACCCCTATGGAGGCACCTCCCAACCCCCTGGAGATGTCTCCAACCCCCTGGAGATGCCTCCAACCCCTTGGAGATGCCTCCCAACCCCCTGTAGATGCCTCCAACCCCCTGGAGATGCCTCCAACCCCTTGGAGGTGCCTCCAACCCCCATGGAGGTGCCTCCCAACCCCCTGGAGATGCCTCCAACCCCTTGGAGGTGCCTCCCAACCCCCTGGAGATGCCTCCCAACCCCATGGAGATGCCTCCAACCCCTTGGAGGTGCCTCCCAACCTCCATGGAGGTGCCCCCAACCCCATGGAGATGCTTCCCAACCCCTATGGAGGCACCTCCCAACCCCCTGGAGATGCCTCCAACCCCATGGAGATGCCTCCAACCCCTTGGAGGTGCCTCCCACCCCCATGGAGGTGCCTCCCACCCCCATGGAGATGCCTCCCACCCCCATGGAGGTGCCTCCCAACTCCATGGAGATGCCTCCAACCCCCTGGAGATGCCTCCACCCCCTTGGAGGTGCCTCCCACACCCATGGAGGTGCCTCCCAACCCCCTGGAGATGCCTCCAACCCCTTGGAGATGCCTCCCAACCCCCTGGAGATGCCTCCAACCCCTTGGAGATGCTTCCCAACCCCCTGGAGATGCCTCCAACCCCTTGGAGGTGCCTCCCAACCCCCTGGAGATGCCTCCAACCCCTTGGAGATGCCTCCCAACCCCCTGGAGATGCCTCCAGCCCCTTGCAGTTGCTTCCAACCCCCATGGAGGTGCCTCCAACCCCCTGGAGATGTCTCCAGCCCCCTGGAGATGCCTCCAACCCCTTGGAGGTGCCTCCCAACCCCATGGAGGTGCCTCCCAACCCCATGGAGATGCCTCCAACTCCTTGGAGATGCCTCCAACCCCCTGGAGATGCCTCCAGCCCCTTGGAGGTGCCTCCCACACCCATGGAGGTGCCTCCCTACCCTATGGAGATGCCTCCAACCCCCATGGAGGTGACCCCAACCCCATGGAGATGCTTCCCAACCCCTATGGAGGCGCCTCCCAACGCCATGGGAGTACCTCCCAACGCCCATGAGGTGCCCCCAACCCCCTGGAAATGCCTCCCAACCCCATGGAGATGCCTCCAACCCCTTGGAGATGCCTCCAACCCCCTGGAGATGCCTCCAGCCCCTTGGAGGTGCCTCCCAACCCCCTGGAGATGCCTCCAACCCCCTGGAGATGCCTCCCAAGCCCACCTGTGCGGGGTCGATGTACGCGGGGATCTCGTAGGCCTCCTTGGCCTGTTGCAGGGCCTCCTGGAAGGTGACCTCGGGCGAGTCGATGGTGACGGTGAGGACAGCGTCGTAGGCCAGGCGCAGCTTGGTGTTGTTGGCCAGGACGGGGTAGGGCACGCGGTGGTAGGGCAGGGGGAAGGTGAGGGCGTCGTAGGGGATGAAGACGTAGGTGCCGTCGGTCATGCCCATGTCCTCGGCCTTCTCCAGGAGCAGCCGTTGCTCCTCACCGCCCAGCAGCACCGAGTGCATGCACATCACCACCACTGCCGGGGGGGCGGGGCGGGGGGGGGACACACACGACACGGGCGCGTCACGGTGGGGACAACCCCGTCCACCTCCACCACCCCGCGCCTGCCGGACCTCCTCGGCCAACCCGCAGCTGGCCGGCGGGTGGACCTTCTCCATCCGGGCCCAGCCCGCTCCTGTCTCCACCCAGCCACCTCCAGCCTTTCTTCGCCGCCTCGGTCTCCGTCCATCCTTCCTCTGTCCAGCCATGGCCACCATCTCCATCCATCCATCCGTGACCACCATCTCCATCCCTCCATGGCCACCACCTCCATCCATCCATGGCCACCATCTCCGTCCATCCCTCCATGCCCACCATCTCCACCCGTCCTTCCTCTCCCATCTCCATCCATCCATCCATGGCCACCATCTCCATCCATCCATGGCCACCATCTCCATCCATCCTTCCTCTCCCATCTCCACCCATCCATCCGTGGCCACCATCTCCATACTTCCATGGCCACCATCTCCATCCATCCATCCATGGCCACCATCTCCACCCATCCTTCCTCTCCCATCTCCATCCATCCATCCATGGCCACCATCTCCATCCATCCATGGCCACCATCTCCATCCATCCTTCCTCTCCCATCTCCACCCATCCATCCATGGCCACCATCTCCATCCATCCATGGCCACCATCTCCATCCATCCATCCATGGCCACCATCTCCACCCATCCTTCCTCTCCCATCTCCATCCATCCATCCATGGCCACCATCTCCATCCATCCATGGCCACCATCTCCATCCATCCTTCCTCTCCCATCTCCACCCATCCATCCGTGGCCACCATCTCCATACTTCCATGGCCACCATCTCCATCCATCCATCCATGGCCACCATCTCCACCCATCCTTCCTCTCCCATCTCCATCCATCCATCCATGGCCATCATCTCCATCCATCCATGGCCACCATCTCCATCTATCCGTGGCCACCATCTCCGTCCATCCATCCGTGACCACCATCTCCATCCCTCCATGGCCACCACCTCCATCCATCCATGGCCACCATCTCCATCCATCCATCCATGGCCACCATCTCCATCTATCCGTGGCCACCATCTCCATCCATCCATCCGTGACCACCATCTCCATCCACCCTTCCTCCTTCCTCCATCCCTCCTTGCCCACCAGCTCCACCCATCCTTCCTCTCCCATCTCCATCCATCCATCCATGGCCACCGTCTCCATCTATCCGTGGCCACCATCTCCATCCATCCATGGCCACCATCTCCGTCCATCCCTCCATGCCCACCATCTCCACCCATCCTTCCTCTCCCATCTCCATCCATCCATCCATGGCCACCGTCTCCATCTATCCGTGGCCACCATCTCCATCCATCCATCCGTGACCATCATCTCCATCCCTCCATGGCCACCACCTCCATCCATCCATGGCCACCACCTCCATCCATCCATCCATGGCCACCATCTCCATCTATCCGTGGCCACCATCTCCATCCATCCATCCGTGACCACCATCTCCATCCCTCCATGGCCACCACCTCCATCCATCCATGGCCACCATCTCCATCCATCCATCCATGACCACCGTCTCCATCCATCCTTCCTCTCCCATCTCCACCCATCCATCCATGGCCACCATCTCCATCCCTCCATGGCCACCACCTCCATCCATCCATGGCCACCATCTCCATCCATCCATCCATGGCCACCATCTCCATCCACCCTTCCTCCTTCCTCCATCCCTCCTTGCCCACCAGCTCCACCCATCCTTCCTCTCCCATCTCCATCCATCCATCCATGGCCACCATCTCCATCTATCCGTGGCCACCATCTCCATCCCTCCATGGCCACCACCTCCATCCATCCATGGCCACCATCTCTGTCCATCCCTCTATGCCCACCATCTCCACCCATCCTTCCTCTCCCATCTCCATCCATCCATCCATGGCCACCGTCTCCGTCCATCCGTGGCCACCATCTCCGTCCATCCTCCATCCCTCCACGGCCACCACCTCCACCCGTCCCTTCCCCTCCCACCTCCATCCCTCCGGCCCCACCCCCGTTACCTCGGACGCCGTCAGCCCTCTGCACCCTCCTCAGAGCCTCCCGGGCCTCTTCCTCCTCCGTCCCGACGGTGGTGACCACGGTGACGGGCAGACCCCGAGCCCGGAGCTCCTGGGCCAAACCCTGCCCCACTTCGCGCCAGAGGTCCTGTGGGGCGGAGAGCACGGCCACGTGGGCCCACCGGAAGAAACGGAGGACGGAATGAAGCACCCCGGCGGGTTCCGGCATGGGGGTCACCAAGGTGTCCAACCCTTCCCCGTCTCCCAAACAAGCCCAAGAGACCAAAGGCTTGTTCCAAGCGGCCGTCAGTAGCCCGGCTGCCCCACAGGTAGCCGGATTGAGGGGTCCCACCAAAGCGGTGGCGTAACGCTCGGCGTTGAGGAGTCCCGTCACCCCCTGGGGGGTGCGACAAGCCTCGGCCAACACCACGGCGTCCCACCAGTAACCTTCGTTGAGGGTGGGGTCCCGGTTGAGCCGGGTGACGGCCAAACGAGAGGCCACCTCGGGCAAAGCCCGGGCCAGGAGGGGGTCGCAGGTCCAAGGCCCCATCACCCCCACCTTGAAGGTGGCCCCTTGGGTGGGGGGGGGGTGGAGGAGGAGGAGGAGGAGGAGGGGAAGGAGGAGGAGGAAGAGGAGGTGGGGAGGCCACCGGGGGTGGTGGGAGAGGCGGAGGAGGAAGGTGGTGGGGACGGCGCCGCGGCGGGAGGGGACGGTGGGGGAGACGCCACCCCCGTGGGAGGTGCCATCGGGGGAGATGCCACTGCTTTGGGTGACACCGTGGGTGTGGGAGATGCCACCACCGCGGGAGGTGCCACCACTGCGGGAGGTGCCACCACCGTGGGAGACGCCACCACCGAGGGAGACGCCATCGTGGGAGACGCCATCGTGGGAGATGCCACCGCTTTGGGTGACACCGTGGGTGTGGGAGATGCCACCACCGTGGGAGGTGCCACCACTGGAGACGCCACCACTGTGGGAGATGCCACCACCGTGGGAGGTGCCACCACTGCGGGAGGTGCCACCACCATGGGAGGTGCCATCATGGGAGATGCCACTGCTTTGGGTGACACCGTGGCTGTGGGAGGTGCCACCACCACGGGAGGTGCCACCACTGGAGATGCCACCACCGAGGGAAGCGCCATCGTGGGAGATGCCACCGCTTTGGGTGACACCGTGGCTGTGGGAGATGCCACCACCGTGGGAGGTGCCACCACTGGAGATGCCACCACTGTGGGAGATGCCATCATGGGAGATGCCACCGTGGGAGGTGCCATCGTGGGAGATGCCACTGCTTTGGGGGACACCGTGGCTGTGGGAGGTGCCACCACCCTGGGAGATGCCACCACTGGAGATGCCACCACTGTGGGAGGTGCCATCGTGGGAGATGCCATCACAGGAGGTGCCATCGTGGGAGACGCCACTGCTTTGGGTGACACCGTGGCTGTGGGAGATGCCACCACCGTAGGAGATGCCATCATGGGAGATGCCACCGTGGGAGGTGCCATCGTGGGAGATGCCACTGCTTTGGGGGACACTGTGGCTGTGGGAGGTGCCACCACCATGGGAGGTGCCACCACCATGGGAGGTGCCATCGTGGGAGATGCCACTGCTTTGGGTGACACCGTGGCTGTGGGAGATGCCACCACTGTGGGAGGTGCCATCATGGGAGATGCCACTGCTTTGGGTGACACCGTGGCTGTGGGAGGTGCCACCACTGGAGATGCCACCACTGAAGATGCCACTGTGAGAGGTGCCGTCGTGGGAGACGCCGCTGGTTGGGGTGACACCACGGCTGCGGGAGGTGTCACCAAGGCGGGAGATGTCACTGTTCTGGGAGATGCCACCACCACGGGATGTGCTACCGGCGTGGGAGATGCCACCAGCCTGGGAGGTGGCGTTAAGGGAGGTGCCACCATCAGAGGAGTTGCCGTCACGGGAGATGCCACCGCTGTGGGAGACGCCACCACCATGGGAGATGCCACCACCGGGAGAGACGCTGTCATGGGAGATGCCACCACCATGGGAGATGCCACCACCGTGGGAGATGTCACTCTTCTGGGCGATGCCACCACCATGGGAGATGCCACCACCAGGAGAGACGCTGTCATGGGAGATGCCACCGCTGTGGGAGATGCCACCACTGGGGGAGGCGGTGTCATGGGAGATGCCACCACCATGGGAGATGTCACTCTTCTGGGCGATGCCATCACCGTGGGAGATGCCACCACTGGGAGAGATGCCACCACCATGGGAGATGCCACCACTGGGGGAGATGCCGTCGTGGGAGATGCCACCGCCATGGGACGTGTCACTCTTCTGGGCGATGCCACCACCACGGGAGATGCCACCACCATGGGTGCTACTGTCACGGGAGACGTCCCCACCGTGGGAGACGTCACGGCGGGTGATGCCACCGTGGGAGACGTCACGGCGGGTGATGCCACCACGGGGGACGTCGTGGCGGGAGATGCCACCACAGCAAAAGTCATCGCGGGAGACGCCACCGGGGAAGGTGCCACCGGGGGCCATGTCCCCAGGGGTGCCACCGCCGGGGAAGAAGAAGCCACCGCGGGACCTCATGGTCGGGCGGGGGTTGGGGGACGGGGTTGGGTTTTTTATGGGGGGGGTGGGGGGGGGTGGGGGGGGGGTGTCCTCAGGCCCTGGGGGGCCGCGGCGGGAGGCGCGGAGGGGCCGCCGTGGGGCGCGGAGATGCCACCATGGTGAGGTGAGGACTTGGGGGTCCGAAGGGTCGAGGGGGGGGGGTCAGCACCTGTGAGAGAAAGAGGGGGGGGGGGTGGGTTAGAATTGGGGGGGCGGGGGCGGGGGGGGGGGGGGGGGGTCCCAGACACCCAGATCCTTGGCGGGGGGGGGGGGGGCAGATATATGGGTCCCTGGGTGTGGGGGGGTCCCAGACACCGAGGTTTTGGGGAGGGGGGGTCCCTGACACCCAGGTCCTTGCGGGGGGGGCCCCAGATATATGGGTCCTTGGGTGGGGGGGTCCCGACACTGAGGTTTTGGGGTGGGGGGTCCCAGACACCCAGATCTTTTTGGGGGGGGGGGCCCAGATATATGGGTCCTTGGGTGGGGGGGTCCCGGACACCGAGGTTTCGGGGTGGGGGGGGTCCCAGGACACCCAGATCTTTTGGGGGGGGGGGCAGATATATGGGTCCTTAGGTGGGGGGGTCCCAGACACTGAGGTTTTGGGGTGGGGGGGGTCCCTGACACCCGGGGTCCCTGGGTGGGGGGGTCCCAGATGCCGAGGTTTTTGGGGTGGGGGGGGGGTTCCCACACGTAGCTTTTGGGGTGGGGGGGGTCCCAGATATATGGGTCCTTGGGTGGGGGGGTCCCAGACACTGAGGTTTTGGGGGCGGGGGGGTCCCAGACACGTAAGTTTTGGGGTCGGGGGGGGGTCCCAGACACCCAGGTCCTTGGGTGGGGGGGTCCCAGATGCTGAGGTTTTGAGGTGGGGGGGGTCCCAAATATATGGGTCCCTGGGTGGGGGGGTCACAGACACCGAGGTTTTGGGGTGGGGGGGGTCCAGACATGTAAGTTTTGGGGTTGGGGGGGGTCCCAGACCCCCAGGTCCTTGGGGGGGGGGCCCCCAGATATATGGGTCCCTGGGTGGGGGGGTCCCAGACACCGAGGTTTTGGGGTGGGGGGGGTCCCTGACATGTAAGTTTTGGGGTGGGGGGGGTCCCAGACCCCCAGGTCCTTGGGTGGGGGGGCCCCACACGTAGGTTTTGGGGTGGGGGGGTCCCTGATATATGGGTCCCTGGGTGGGGGGGGGGGTCCCTGGCACCCAGGTCCTTGCGGGGGGGGGGGCCCCAGATATATGGGTCCTGGGTGGGGGGGGGGGTCCCGGACACCCGCGGTTTTGGGGTGGGGGGTGGGGGGTCCCACACGTAGGTTTCGGGGTGGGGGGGGTCCCCCGATTTATGGGTCCTTGGGGGGGGGGGGGGGGGGGGGGGGGGGGGGGGGGGGGGGGGGGGGGGGGGGGGGGGGGGGGGTCCCGGACACCTGGGTCCCCCGAAAGGGGGGGTGGGGGGGGGGTGGAAGGAGCCGGCCCAGATCCTCCCCCC
>NW_026961179.1:0-24444 GCF_963924245.1 Chroicocephalus ridibundus | reverse complement strand
CGATTGGCTGGGGGTGGTTGCGGCGGGCTCTGATTGGCTGTCCCCTATGTCCCCGCCCCCAGCTGGAGAGCAAGCGCGACGCCTTCTCCCCCGTCCTGCTCCAGTTCTGCACCGACCCCAAGAACCCCATCACCGTCATCCGGGGGCTGGCCGGATCCCTGCGCCTCAGTGAGTGACGTCACACCCTGTCACACCCCCCCCCCCACCGGGGACACCCCCCCCCCCACCCTGTCACCCCCCCCCCGGGGACACCCCTGTCACCCCCCCCCGGGGACACACCCCCACCCCCCACCCTCCCCAACACCGTCACTGGGGACTTCCCCGGCACCTCAGTGAGTGACGTCATCATGGGGACACCCCCCCCCAACCCTGTCACCCCCCCCCCCCGGGACACCCCTGTCACCCCCCCCACCCCCCCCCTCCCACCCCCAACACCGTCATTGGGGACTTCCCGGCACCTCAGTGAGTGACGTCATCATGGGGACACCCCCCCCCACACACACCCGGGACACCCCCCCCCCCACCCCTGTCACCCCCCCCCCCGGGGACACCCCTGTCACACCCCCCCCCAACCGGGGACACCCCCCCCACACACCCTGTGGTGCCCCCCCCCATCCCTGTCCCCACGGGACACCCCCCCACCCCGCCATGGTGGGGACCCCCCCAGCACCCCGCCATGGTGGGGACCCCCCCAGCCCCACCCTGACCCCCATGTCCCTTCCCCCCCCCCCCCCCCAAACGTCCCCAGGGGCCCCCCCGACCCCCCCCCCCGCCCCATCGTCCCCCCCCCCCCAGACCTGGGGCTGTTTGACACCACGGTGCCGGTGGAGCCCCTTGTCCCTGTCCCCGTGGGACCCCCCACACTGTCCCTGTCCCCATCCCTGTCCCTGTCCCCATCCCCATGGGCCCCCCCCCCTGTCCCTGTGGACTCCCCCCATCCCCGAGAGCCCCCCCTGACCCCCCCCCTTGGTCCCCCCCCCAGACCTGGGCTGTTTGACAGCAAGATGCTGCTGGAGCCCCTTGTCCCTGTCCCCGTGGGACCCCCCACCTTGTCCCTGTCCCCATCCCCATGGGCCCCCCCCATCCCTGTGGACCCCCCCCGTCCCCGGGAGCCCCCCCTGACCCCCCCCCATCGTGTCCCCCCCCCAGACCTGGGGCTGTTTGACACCACGGTGCCGGTGGAGCCCCTTGTCCCTGTCCCCATGGGACCCCCCACCCTCTCCATGTCCCCATCCTGTCCCTGTCCCCATCCCCACGGGCCCCCCCCTGTCCCTGTGGACCCCCCCCCGTCCCCGGGGGCCCCCCTGACCCCCCCCCTCGTCCCCCCCCCCCAGACCTGGGGCTGTTTGACAGCAAGATGCTGCCGGAGCCCCTTGTCCCTGTCCCTGTGTGGACCCCCCACCTTGTCCCTGTCCCCATCCCCATGGGCCCCCCCCTGTCCCTGTGGACCCCCCCATCCCCGGGGGCCCCCCCTGACCCCCCCCCTTGTCCCCCCCTCCCAGACCTGGGGCTGTTTGACACCACGGTGCCGGTGGAGCCCCTTGTCCCTGTCCCCGTGGGACCCCCCACCCTGTGCCTGTCCCCATCCCTGTCCCTGTCCCCATCCCCATGGGGCCCCCCTGTCCCTGTGGACTCCCCCCCCATCCCCGGGGGCCCCCTGACCCCCCCTCGTCCCCCCCCCACCCCCCCTCCTCCCCCCCCCCCAGACCTGGGCTGTTTGACACCACGGTGCCGGTGGAGCCCCTTGTCCCTGTCCCCGTGGGACCCCCCACACTGTCCCTGTCCCCATCCCCGTCCCTGTCCCCATCCCCATGGGCCCCCCCCTGTCCCTGTGGACCCCCCCTGTCCCGGGAGCCCCCCCTGACCCCCCCCCCTCGTGTCCCCCCCCAGACCTGGGGCTGTTTGACAGCAAGATGCTGCTGGAGCCCCTTGTCCCTGTCCCTGTCCCCATCCCCATGGGCCCCCCCCTGTCCCTGTGGACCCCCCCCATCCCCGGGAGCCCCCCCTGACCCCCCCCCTCGTGTCCCCCCCCCCAGACCTGGGGCTGTTCAGCACCAAGACGCTGGTGGAGGCCAGCGGGGAGCACGCCGTGGAGGTCCGCACCCAGGTGCAACAGCCCTCGGACCAGAACTGGGACCTGTCGGGCACCCGCAGGTCTGGCCCTGCGAGAGCAGCCGCTCCCACACCACCATCGCCAAGTACGCCCAGTACCAGGCCTCCTCCTTCCAGGAGTCCCTGCAGGTCAGCGGGGGGGCCACGGGGACGGGGGGGGACAGGGGGACACTGGGGACACTGGGGGACATGGGGGACATGGGGGACATGGGGGACATGGGGGGAATAGGGGACACGGGGACACGAGAGCGGCCACCCCCACGCCACCATCGTCATGTGTGTGCTGGGTCCAGGCCTCCTCCTTCCAGGAGTCCCTGCAGGTCAGCGGGGGGGTCACGGGGACGGGGGGGACAGGGGGACACTGGGGACACTGGGGGACATGGGGGACATTGGGGACATGGGGGACATGGGGGGAATAGGGGACACGGGGACACGAGAGCGGCCGCCCCCACGCCACCATCGCCAAGTACGCCCAGTACCAGGCCTCCTCCTTCCAGGAGTCCCTGCAGGTCAGCGGGGGGGCCACGGGGACGGGGGGGGACAGGGGGACACTGGGGACACTGGGGGACATGGGGGACATTGGGGACATGGGGGACATGGGGGAATAGGGGACACGGGGACACGAGAGCGGCCACCCCCACGCCACCATCGTCGTGTGTGTGCTGGGTCCAGGCCTCCTCCTTCCAGGAGTCCCTGCAGGTCAGAGGGGGGTCACAGGGACGGGGGGGGGGACAGGGGGACACTGGGGACACTGGGGGACATGGGGGACATTGGGGACATGGGGGACATGGGGGGAATAGGGGACACGGGGACACGAGAGCGGCCGCCCCCACACCACCATCGTCGTGTGTGTGCTGGGTCCAGGCCTCCCCCTTCCAGGAGTCCCTGCAGGTCAGCGGGGGGGTCACGGGGACGGGGGGGGGACAGGGGGACGGGGGGGGGACAGGGGGACACTGGGGGACATGGGGGACATGGGGGACATTGGGGACATGGGAGGAATAGGGGACACGGGGACACGAGAGTGGCCACCCCCACGCCACCATCGTCGTGTGTGTGCTGGGTCCAGGTCTCCTCCTTCCAGGAGTCCCTGCAGGTCAGAGGGGGGGTCACAGGGACGGGGGGGGGGACAGGGGGACACTGGGGGACATGGGGACACTGGGGGACATGGGGGACATGGGGGACATGGGGGGAATAGGGGACACGGGGACATGAGAGTGGCCGCCCCCACGCCACCATCGTTGTGTGTGTGCTGGGTCCAGGCCTCCTCCTTCCAGGAGTCCCTGCAGGTCAGTGGGGGGGGTCACGGGGACGGGGGGGGACAGGGGGACACTGGGGACACTGGGGAAATGGGGACACTGGGGGACATGGGGACATGGGGCGACACGGGGACATGGAGGGGGTCAGGGGACACTGGGGGACATGGGGACACTGGGGGGACAGGGGACACTGGGGGGACATGGGGACACTGGGGGGTCAGGGGACACTGGGGGGACAGGGGACACTGGGGGGGTCAGGGGACACGGGGGGGTCAGGGGACACTGGGGGGACAGGGGACACTGGGGGGACATGGGGACACGGGGGGGTCAGGGGACACTGGGGGGACATGGGGACACTGGGGGGACATGGGGACATGGGGGGGTCAGGGGACACTGGGGGTCAGGGGACACGGGGGGGACATGGGGACACTGGGGATCAGGGGACACTGGGGGGACAGGGGACACTGGGGGGTCAGGGGACACGGGGGGGTCAGGGGACACTGGGGGGACATGGGGACATGGGGGGGACAGGGGACATGGGGACAGGGGACACCGGGTGTGCAGGGGCTGGGGGGGGATGGGGGGACGGGGGACACGGGAGAGGACACGGCCCGCGCAGGAGCTGGTGGCACTTGGGGACAATACAGGGGTGGCAGCGGGGACATGGGGGCGGCGCAGGGGGGAAGGTGCCACGTCAATGTCCTGTCCTGCCCGGGGGGTCCTGGGTGTCCCCTCCTGTCCCTGCAGTGTCCCCAGGGTGTCCCCAGGGTGTCCCCAAGGTGTCCCTGGGGTGTCCCCTTGTGTCCCCTGGTGTCCCCGTGGTGTCCCCAAGGTGTCCCTGTGGTGTCCCCGAGGTGTCCCCCAGGTGTCCCCCAGGTGTCCCCTCATGTCCCCAGGTGTCCTCGGGGTGTCCCCTCATGTCCCTTGGGGGGGGGAACATCCGAGATGTCCCCTGGTGTCCCTGAGGTGTCCCCAGGGTGTCCCTGGTTGTCCCCGAAGTGTCCCCGAGGTGTCCCCAGGTGTCCCCAGGTGTCCCCCAGTGTCTCCGGGTGTCCCCGAGGTGTCCCCCGGTGTCCCCCGGTGTCCCTGGGGTGTCCCTGGGTGTCCCCGAGGTGTCCCCGAGGTGTCCCCGAGGTGTCCCTGGGGTGTCCCCGGGGTGTCCCTGGGGTGTCCCCGGGTGTCCCCGAGGTGTCCCCAAGGTGTCCCTGGGGTGTCCCCAGGTGTCCCCCAGTGTCCCCGAGGTGTCCCCGGGTGTCCCCGGGTGTCCCTGGGGTGTCCCCCAGTGTCCCCGGGTGTCCCCGGGGTGTCCCTGGGGTGTCCCCGGGTGTCCCCGAGATGTCCCTGGGGTGTCCCCGGGTGTCCCTGGGGTGTCCCTGGGTGTCCCCGGGTGTCCCCGGGTGTCCCGCGGGGCGCTGAGGTGACGTCCCCGCAGGAGGACAAGGACAGCGAGGACGAGGAGGCGGAGGAGCCCGACAGCACCACCGAGACCCCCCCCAGGTAGGGCCCCCCCCCGCGGCCCCTCTTGGGGACACCCCGCGGGGGGACGTGTCACCTCCCCCCGCAAACCTGGGGCCACTCTGGCGGGTGGGTCCTGCTGTCCCCAGGGGGTCCCTGTGTCCCCAGGGTGTCCCCAAGGTGTCCCTGGGGGGTCCCTGTGTCACTAGAGGGGGTCCTGGTGTCCCCAGGGTGTCCCCAAGGTGTCCCTGGGGGGTCCCTGTGTCACTAGAGGGGGTCCTGGTGTCCCCAGGGTGTCCCCAAGGTGTCCCCAAGGTGTCCCCGGGGGGTCCCTGTGTCACTAGAGGGGGTCTCTGTGTCCCTGGGGTGTCCCCAAGGTGTCCCCGTGTAACTGCAGGGGGTCCCTGTGTCACTGGGAGGGGGGTCCCGGTGTCCCCAGGGTGTCCCCGGGGTGTCCCCAAGGTGTCCTCAGAGTGTCCCCATGTCACCAGAGGGGATCCTGCTGTCCCCAGGGTGTCCCCAAGGTGTCCCTGGGGTGTCCCCAAGGTGTCCCCGGGGGGTCCCGCTGTCCCCAGGGTGCCCCCAGGGTGTCCCCAAGGTGTCCTCAGAGTGTCCCCGTGTCACCAGAGGGGATCCCGGTGTCCCCAGGGTGTCCCCAGCCTGTCCCTGTGCCACTGGGGGGGATCATCATGTCCCCAGAGTGCCTTAGGGATGTCCCAGTGTCCCCAGGGGGGCCCGTGTCACTGCGGGGGGGGGGGGGGTCCCAGTGTCCCCAGGGGGGTCCCTGTGTCACCAGGGGGGGGGGCCGGTGTCCCCAGGGGGTCCCTGTGTCCTTGGGGGGGGGTCCCGGTGACCCCAGGGGGTCCTTGGGGGGGGTCCTGGGGTCCCCAGGGGGTCCCTGTGTCACCGGGGGTTGTCCCCAGAGCCCTGAGGTGTCCCTGGGGGGTGCCCCCCGTCTCCCCGCACCGGAGGGGGCACGTCACCCCCCGCCGTGTCCCCCGTCCCCCCCGCCCCCTCCGTGACCCGCTGTTGTCCCCCCCCCACAGCAACCCCGACCAGAAATCCCACCAGATCATCAAGTTCGGGACCAACATCGACCTCTCGGACGCCAAGAGGTGAGGGGGGGGGGGGCACCCGTGGGTGGGGGGGGGCACCCATGGGTGCTGGGCTGGGGGGGTCCAGCGTGTCCCATTGGTGACACCCTCCATGGTTGACCCATCCCCATGGTTGCCGTGTCCCGTGGGTGATGCCCCCCGACTACCACGTCCCATGCGTCTACCCCATGGGTGCCCCACCCCATGGGTGCCCCACCCCACGGGTGCCCTGCCCCACAAGTGACGTGCCCCATGGGTGACACTCCCTATGGTTGACCCATCCCATGGTTGACCCATCCCATGGTTGACGTGTCCCATGGTTGACGTGTCCCATGGTTGCCGCGTCCCGTGGGTGATGCCCCCCGACTGCCACATCCCATGGCTCCCTCCCACGGGTGCCAGGTCCCATGGGTGCCCCACCCCACGGGTGTCCTGCCCCACAAGTGACGTGCCCCATGGGTGACACCCCCTATGGTTGACCCATCCCATGGTTGACCCATCCCATGGTTGACGTGTCCCATGGTTGCCACGTCCCGTGGGTGATGCCCCCCGACTACCACGTCCCATGCATCTACCCCATGGGTGCCAGGTCCCATGGGTGCCCCACGCCATGGGTGCCCCACGCCATGGGTGCCCTGCCCCATGCGTGACGTGCCCCATGGGTGACACCCCTCATGGTTGACGTGTCCCATGGTTGCCGTGTCCCATGGGTGATGCCCCCCGAGTGCCACATCCCATGGCTCCCTCCCACGGGTGCCAGGTCCCATGGGTGCCCCACGCCATGGGTGCCCCACGCCATGGGTGCCCTGCCCCACGCGTGACGTGCCCCATGGGTGACACCCCCCATGGTTGACCCATCCCATGGTTGACGTGTCCCATGGTTGACGTGTCCCATGGTTGCCGGGTCCCGTGGGTGATGCCCCCCGACTGCCACATCCCATGGCTCCCTCCCATGGGTGCCAGGTCCCATGGGTGCCCCACACCATGGGTGCCCCACGCCATGGGTGCCCTGCCCCACACATGACGTGCCCCATGGGTGACACCCCCCATGGTTGACCCATCCCCATGGTTGCCGTGTCCCGTGGCTGATGCCCCCCGACTACCACATCCCATGGCTCCCTCCCACGGGTGCCAGGTCCCATGGGTGCCCCACGCCATGGGTGCCCTGCCCCACGCATGACGTGCCCCATGGGTGACACCCCCCATGGTTGACCCATCCCATGGTTGATGTGTCCCATGGTTGCCACGTCCCGTGGGTGATGCCCCCTGACTACCATGTCCCATGCATCTACCCCATGGGTGCCAGGTCCCATGGGTGCCCCACGCCATGGGTGCCCCACGCCATGGGTGCCCTGCCCCATGCGTGACGTGCCCCACGTGTGATGTGCCCCATGGGTGACACCCCCCATGGTTGACGTGTCCCATGGTTGCCGTGTCCTGTGGGTGATGCCCCCCAACTACCACATCCCATGGCTCCCTCCCATGGGTGCCAGGTCCCATGGGTGCCAGGTCCCATGGGTGCCCCACGCCATGGGTGCCCTGCCCCACGCGTGACGTGCCCCATGGGTGACACCCCCCATGGTTGACCCATCCCCATGGTTGACCCATCCCATGGTTGACATGTCCCATGGTTGCCACGTCCCATGGGTGATGCCCCCTGACTACCACGTCCCATGCATCTACCCCATGGGTGCCAGGTCCCATGGGTGCCCCACGCCATGGGTGCCCCACGCCATGGGTGCCCTGCCCCACGCGTGACGTGCCCCATGGGTGACACCCCCCATGGTTGACCCATCCCCATGGTTGACCCATCCCATGGTTGACGTGTCCCATGGTTGTCGCGTCCCGTGGGTGATGCCCCCCAACTACCACATCCCATGGCTCCCTCCCACGGGTGCCAGGTCCCATGGGTGCCCCACGCCATGGGTGCCCCACCCCATGGGTGCCCTGCCCCACGCATGACGTGCCCCATGGGTGACACCCCCCATGGTTGACCCATCCCATGGTTGACGTGTCCCATGGTTGCCGTGTCCTGTGGGTGATGCCCCCCGACTACCACATCCCATGGCTCCCTCCCACGGGTGCCAGGTCCCATGGGTGCCCCACCCCATGGGTGCCCTGCCCCACAAGTGATGTGCCCCATGGGTCACACCCCCCATGGTTGACCCGTCCCATGGTTGACGTGTCCCATGGTTGACGTGTCCTGTGGGTGATGCCCCCCGACTGCCACATCCCATGGCTCCCTCCCACGGGTGCCAGGTCCCATGGGTGCCCCACACCATGGGTGCCCTGCCCCACACATGACGTGCCCCATGGGTGACACCCCCCATGGTTGACGTGTCCCATGGTTGACGTGTCCCACGGTTGCCGCGTCCCGTGGGTGATGCCCCCCGACTGCCACATCCCGTGGCTCCCTCCCACGGGTGCCAGGTCCCATGGGTGCCCCACGCCATGGGTGCCCTGCCCCACACGTGACGTGCCCCATGGGTGACACCCCCTATGGTTGACCCATCCCCATGGTTGACCCATCCCATGATTGACGTGTCCCATGGTTGACGTGTCCCATGGTTGCCGTGTCCCGTGGGTGATGCCCCCCGACTGCCACATCCCATGGCTCCCTCCCACGGGTGCCAGGTCCCATGGGTGCCCCACACCATGAGTGCCCTGCCCCACGCGTGATGTCGCCCATGGGTGACACCCCCCATGGTTGACCCATCCCCATGGTTGACCCATCCCATGGTTGACGTGTCCCATGGTTGCCGCGTCCCGTGGGTGATGCCCCCCGACTGCCACATCCCATGGCTCCCTCCCACGGGTGCCAGGTCCCATGGGTGCCCCACCCCACGGGTGCCCTGCCCCACGCGTGACGTGCCCCATGGGTGACACCCCCCATGGTTGACCCATCCCATGGTTGACGTGTCCCATGGTTGACGTGTCCCATGGTTGCCGTGTCCCGTGGGTGATGCCCCCCGACTGCCACATCCCATGGCTCCCTCCCACAGGTGCCAGGTCCCATGGGTGCCCCACGCCATGGGTGCCCCACGCCATGGGTGCCCTGCCCCACAAGTGATGTGCCCCATGGGTGACACCCCCCATGGTTGACCCGTCCCATGGTTGACGTGTCCCATGGTTGACGTGTCCCATGGTTGTCGCGTCCCGTGGGTGATGCCCCCCGACTACCACATCCCATGGCTCCCTCCCACGGGTGCCAGGTCCCATGGGTGCCCCACCCCACGGGTGCCCTGCCCCATTGCCGCCCCCCCGCCCCCGGCAGGTGGAAGCCGCAGCTGCAGGAGCTGCTGAAGCTGCCGGCCTTCATGCGGGTCTCGTCCACGGGGAACATGCTGAGCCACGTGGGTCACACCATCCTGGGCATGAACACCGTCCAGCTCTACATGAAGGTGCCCGGCAGCCGCACGCCCGGTGAGCGGGGACACGGGGGGACACCGGGGGACACCGGGGGGTGGGGGGGGACACACATCGCTGGGGACACCGCAGGGGACACGGGTGGCTGGGGCCGGAGGGGGGTGGGACACGACACACACCACGCTGAGCCCGGCCGTTGCGGTGTCACCACCCTCCAGCCTTGCGTGGGGCGGGGGGGGGGCACACGGCCGGTCGGAGGGGACACAGAGGGGGTGGCATCACTGGTGACATCATGGGGGACAGCAGGGGGGTGACATCAGTGGGGACACAAGTTGGGGGGGGGGGACACACCGCGCTAAGTCCACCCGTCGGGGTGTCACCACCCTCCGGGCTTGTGATATCGGGGGGGTGCCGTGGGGGTGACAATGACATTGGGGGGGGGTGACAGTGATGTGGGGGGTGCCGTGGGGGTGACAATGACATTGGGGGGGGGTGACAGTGATGTGGGGGTGCCGTGGGGGGTGACAATGACATTGGGGGGGGGTGGCAGTGATGTGGGGGGTGCTGTGGGGGTGACAATGACATTGGGGGGGGTGACAGTGATGTGGGGGGAGCCGTGGTGGGTGACGGAGGGGGTGACGTGGGGGTGACGTGGGGCTGACAGTGCTGTGGGGGGGTGATGGAGGGTGGCGGGGTGACATGGAGGTGACAGTGCTGTGGGGGGGGGGTGACATGGGGGATGGCGGTGACATGAGGGGGGTTGCCATAGGGGGTGGCGTGGGGGTGTTGGGGGGGGGGGTGTGACATGGTGGGCGACGATGACATTGACATGGGGGTGATGTTGGGGGGGGGGGGGGGGGGTTGCTGTGGGGGGTGACGATGACATGGTGGATGTGAAGGCGGGGTGTGGGTGACGGTGACGTGGGGGGGTGACGCCTCGGGGGGGGGTTGTGTGTGTGTGTGTCACCGTCCCCGCAGGCCACCAGGAGAACAACAACTTCTGCTCCGTCAACATCAACATCGGCCCCGGGGACTGCGAGTGGTTCGCGGTGCACGAGCATTACTGGGAGACCATCTCCGCCTTCTGCGACAAGTGAGGGCGGGGCAGGGCGTGGTCAGGGAGGGCGTGGTCAGGGAGGGGGCGTGGCCCCACCCCGGGGGCGTGGTCTGGGCTGAAGGGCCCCGGGGCTAACGGGGACCCCGGGGCAGCGCTGCCCTGGGGGGGGGTGGGGGGGGGAGCCGAGGCCTCTGCGACGGAGGGGGCGTGGCCTGGGATGGGGCGTGGTCAGGCGGGGCGTGGGGCTAAGGGCAGGGCAAGAGGGCGATGTTGGGGGGGGGGGGGGGCGGGGGGCCAGTTTGGGCGTGGTCGCTCGGCCGGGCGTGGTCGATAATGGGCAGGGGAGGGGGCGGGGCTAAGGGCAGAGCGGGGGGGGCGTGGCTACAAGGGGGCGGAGCCGGGGCACCCTCCGGCCACCCGAGGGGGGCGTGGCCAAGGAATGGGCGGGGCCAGCAGATAACCTGGTCCCACCCCCTGCAGCAGCCCCCCCCCCCCCGAGGGGAGGGGGGCGTGGTCAAGTCGTGGGCGGGGCCAGAGCAGACAAGGGGCTGGTGGTCGGGGTGTGTGTGTGTGGGGGGCGTGGCCTGTTCTGACCCCGCCCCCTCCGGCAGCCCCCGAGGGGGCGCGGCTAAATCCTGGGGGCGTGGCCAGAGCAGCGGGGGGTGGGAGTGGCTTGGGGTGGGCGGAGCTTAACGGGGGGGAGTGGGCGGGGCTTGTCCTGACCCCACCCCCCCTTCGGTGGCCACTCGGGGGGGCGTGGTCAAGTCCTGGGGGCGTGGCCAGAGGCAGCAGAACCGGGCGGGGGGGGGGGGGGATTGGGGTGGGCACGGGCGGGGGGGGGGTGGGCTTTGCATGGGCGTGGTCGGGGGGTGGGTGGGCGTGTCCCATCCTGACCCCGCCCCCCCCCCGGCGGCAGGCACGGCGTGGACTACCTGACGGGCTCGTGGTGGCCCATCCTGGAGGACCTGTATCGCTCCAACATCCCCGTCTACCGCTTCGTCCAGCGCCCCGGGGACCTGGTGTGGATCAACGCCGGCACCGTCCACTGGGTGCAGGCCACCGGCTGGTGCAACAACATCGCCTGGAACGTCGGGCCCCTCACCGGTGCGCGGGGGGGGGACACGGGGGGGACACAGCGGGGGGGGGTGACAGGGACAGGGTGGGGACATGGCGGGGACACACACGGCAGGGACGCAAGGGGAGACGCGGCAAGGGTTTGGGGGGGACACGGAGGGGGACATGGTGGGGACATGGGGGGGGACACGGGGGGGACAGGGAGGGGACAGGGCAGGGACGGGGGGGACATGGTGGGGACACGGGGAGGACAGGGACAGGGTGGGGACATGGGGGGGGACACACGGGAGGGACATGGCAGGGACGCAAGGGGAGATGCGGCAAGGGTTTGGGGGGGACACAGTGGGGACATGGGGGACATGGCGGGGGGACAGGGCAGGGACGGGGGGGACATGGTGGGGGACACGGGGAGGACAGGGACAGGGTGGGGACATGGCGGGGGGACAGGGCAAGGACAAGGTGGGGACAAGGTGGGGACACACGGGAGGGACACAGCAGGGACACAAGGGGAGACGCGGCAAGGGTTTGGGGGGGGACACGGCAGGGACATGGGGGACATGGCGGGGGGACAGGGCAGGGACGGGGGGGGACATGGTGGGGGACACGGGGAGGACAGGGACAGGGTGGGGACAGGGTGGGGACACACGGGAGGGACATGGCAGGGACGCAAGGGGAGACGCGGCAAGGGTTTGGGGGGGACACAGTGGGGACATGGGGGACATGGCGGGGGGACAGGGCAGGGACGGGGGGGACATGGTGGGGGACACGGGGAGGACAGGGACAAGGTGGGGACAGGGTGGGGACAGGGCAAGGACAAGGTGGGGACACGGCGGGGACACATGGGAGGGACACGGCAGGGACGCAAGGGGAGACGCGGCAAGGGTTTGGGGGGACACGGCAGGGACATGGGGGACATGGCGGGGGGACAGGGCAGGGACGGGGGGGGACATGGTGGGGGACACGGGGAGGACAGGGACAGGGTGGGGACAGGGTGGGGACACACGGGAGGGACATGGCAGGGACGCAAGGGGAGACGCGGCAAGGGTTTGGGGGGGACACAGCGGGGACATGGGGGACATGGCGGGGGGACAGGGCAGGGACGGGGGGGACATGGTGGGGGACACGGGGAGGACAGGGACAGGGTGGGGACATGGGGGGGGGACAGGGCAAGGACAAGGTGGGGACATGGTGGGGACACACGGGAGGGACACAGCAGGGACGCAAGGGGAGGGTTTGGGGGGTTTGGGGTTTGGGGGGACACGGAGGGGGACACAGGGGGGACATGGGGGGGGACGGGGGGGGACATGGTGGGAACACATGGGAGGGACATGGCAGGGGCACAAGGGGATGGGGGGACACAGCGGGGACATGGGGTACATGGTGGGGGGACAGGGCAGGGACGGGGGGGGACATGGTGGGGGACACGGGGAGGACAGGGACAAGGTGGGGACATGGGGGGGGACAGGGCAAGGACAAGGTGGGGACACGGCGGGGACACATGGGAGGGACACGGCAGGGACGCAAGGGGAGACGCGGCAAGGGTTTGGGGGGGGACACGGCGGGGACATGGGGGACATGGCGGGGGGACAGGGCAGGGACGGGGGGGGACATGGTGGGGGACACGGGGAGGACAGGGACAGGGTGGGGACAGGGTGGGGACACACGGGAGGGACATGGCAGGGACGCAAGAGGAGACGCGGCAAGGGTTTGGGGGGACACGGCGGGGACATGGTGGGAGACATGGGGGGGGACACGGGGGGGACAGGGAGGGGACAGGGCAGGGACGGGGGGGGACATGGTGGGGGACACGGGGAGGACAGGGACAGGGTGGGGACACACGGGAGGGACATGGCAGGGATGCAAGAGGAGACGCGGCAAGGGTTTGGGGGGACACGGCGGGGACATGGGGGACATGGCGGGGGGACAGGGCAGGGATGGGGGGGGACATGGTGGGGGACACGAGGAGGACAGGGACAGGGTGGGGACATGGGGGGGGACAGGGCAAGGACAAGGTGGGGACATGGCGGGGACACACACGGGAGGGACATGGCAGGGGCGCAAGGGGAGACGCGGCAAGGGTTTGGGGGGACACAGCGGGGACATGGGGGACATGGCGGGGGGACAGGGCAGGGACAGGGGGGACATGGTGGGGGACACGGGGAGGACAGGGACAGGGTGGGGACAGGGTGGGGACACACGGGAGGGAGATGGCAGGGACGCAAGGGGAGACGCGGCAAGGGTTTGGGGGAACATGGTGGGGACATGGGGGGGGACACGGGGGGGACAGGGAGAGGACAGGGCAGGGACGGGGGGGGACATGGTGGGGGACACGGGGAGGACAGGGACGGGGTGGGGACATGGGGGGGGACAGGGCAAGAACAAGGTGGGGACAAGGTGGGGACACGGGAGGGACACAGCAGGGACACAAGGGGAGACGCGGCAAGGGTTTGGGGGGACACGGCAGGGACATGGGGGACATGGCGGGGGGACAGGGCAGGGATGGGGGGGGACATGGTGGGGGACACGGGGAGGACAGGGAAAGGGTGGGGACATGGCGGGGGACAGGGCAAGGACAAGGTGGGGACATGGTGGGGACATGGTGGGGACACACGGGAGGGACACAGCAGGGACGCAAGGGGAGACGCGGCAAGGGTTTGGGGGAACATGGTGGGGACATGGCGGGGGACACGGGGGGGACAGGGAGAGGACAGGGCAGGGACGGGGGGGGACATGGTGGGGGACACGGGGAGGACAGGGACAGGGTGGGGACATGGGGGGGGACAGGGCAAGGACAAGGTGGGGACACGTCGGGGACACACGGGAGGGACACGGCAGGGACGCAAGGGGAGACGCGGCAAGGGTTTGGGGGGACACGGCGGGGACATGGGGGGGACATGGGGGGGGACAAGGAGGGGGGACATGGTGGGGACAGGGGGGAACGCACAGGAGGGACATGGCAGGGACACAAGGGGAGACGCGGCAAGGGTTTGAGGGGACATGGCAGGGACACGGAGGGGGACACGGTGGGGACATGGCGGGGACAGGGCAGGGACGGGGAGACACACGGGGGGACATGGAGGGGGGGGACACGGGCGGGACACAGAGGGACGTGGCAGGGACACGGCGGGGGGGGGACACAGCAGGGATGGGGGGGGTCGTGTCGGGGACACGGTGGGGACACAAAGGGGGACACGACAGGGAGAGTGTGGGGACACGTGAGGGGACACAGCAGGGACGTGGGGGGAGACATGGCGGGGACGGGACAGGGACATGGAGGGGGACACGGGGGGGGGACCCACGGGGCGGGGGACACGGCATAGACGTGGGGAGGGGACACGGGGGGGGACAGCGTGACAGTGACATGGCACGGCCATCGGGGGGGGGGGGGAGACACGACACACGTCACGGTGACGTGGGGGGGGGGGGGGATGTGACAGGAGGGGACACGGGGATGGGACCCACCACTGGGGGGACCACGGTGGCGGGGGGGGGGGGTGGGGAGGCCACGGTGGCCCTGACGTCCCCGTTGTCCCCGGTGTGTGTGTGTCCCTGTCCCCCCCCCCCGGCCCCCCCCCCAGCCTACCAGTACCAGCTGGCCCTGGAGCGCTACGAGTGGAACGAGGTGAAGAACGTCAAGTCCATCGTCCCCATGATCCACGTCTCCTGGAACGTCGCCCGCACCGTCAAGATCAGCGACCCCGACCTCTACAAGATGATCAAGTGAGCGCGGGGACACGGGGGGGGACACGGGGGGACACGCCAGGGACTGGGGGGGGGGGTCATGCTGGGGATGGGGACACGCAGGGACATGCTGGGGACCTGGGGACACGGGGATGGGATGGGGACACGTGGGGATGTGCTGGGGACAGGGACACACGGGGACATGCTGGGGACGGGGGGACATGGGGACGTGCTGGGGACAGAGGGACACACGGGGACACGCTGGGGACGGGGGGACACGGGGACGGGATGGGGACACGTGGGGATGTGCTGGGGACAGGGACATATGGGGACAGAGGGACACGGGGGGACACACTGGGGATGGGGGGACACGGGGACGTGCTGGGGACAGGGACACATGGGGACATGCTGGGGACCTGGGGACACGGGGACGGGATGGGGACAGGGACACATGGGGACATGCTGGGGACCTGGGGACACGGGGACGGGATGGGGACACGTGGGGATGTGCTGGGGACAGGGACATATGGGGACAGGGGGACACGGGGTCATGCTGGGGACGGGGGGACACGGGGTCATGCTGGGGACAGGGACATGCGGGGACATGCTGGGGACGGGGGGACACGGGGATGGGATGGGGACATGTGGGGATGTGCTGGGGACAGGGACATATGGGGACAGAGGGACACACGGGGACATGCTGGGGACGGGGGGACATGGGGATGGGATGGGGACACGTGGGGATGTGCTGGGGACAGGGACATATGGGGACAGAGGGACACAGGGGGACACACTGGGGATGGGGGGGACACGGGGTCATGCTGGGGACAAGGACACATGGGGACACGCTGGGGACGGGGGGACATGGGGACGTGCTGGGGACAGGGACACATGGGGACATGCTGGGGACGGGGGGACACGGGGATGGGATGGGGACACGTGGGGATGTGCTGGGGACAGGGACATATGGGGACAGAGGGACACGCGGGGACATGCTGGGGACGGGGGGACACGGGGTCATGCTGGGGATGGGGACACGCGGGGACATGCTGGGGACGGGGGGACACGGGGATGGGATGGGGACACGTGGGGATGTGCTGGGGACAGGGACATATGGGGACAGGGGGACACGCGGGGACATGCTGGGGACGGGGGGACACGGGGACGTGCTGGGGACAGGGACACATGGGGACGTGCTGGGGACCTGGGGACACGGGGACGGGATGGGGACACGTGGGGATGTGCTGGGGACAGGGACATATGGGGACAGAGGGACACGGGGGGACACACTGGGGATGGGGGGGACACGGGGTCATGCTGGGGACAGGGACACATGGGGACACGCTGGGGATGGGGGGACACGGGGACGTGCTGGGGACAGGGACACATGGGGACATGCTGGGGACCTGGGGACACGGGGACGGGATGGGGACAGGGACACATGGGGACATGCTGGGGACCTGGGGACACGGGGACGGGATGGGGACACGTGGGGATGTGCTGGGGACAGGGACATATGGGGACAGAGGGACACGCGGGGACATGCTGGGGACGGGGGGACACGGGGTCATGCTGGGGACAGGGACATGCGGGGACATGCTGGGGACGGGGGGACACGGGGATGGGATGGGGACATGTGGGGATGTGCTGGGGACAGGGACATATGGGGACAGAGGGACACACGGGGACATGCTGGGGACGGGGGGACATGGGGATGGGATGGGGACACGTGGGGATGTGCTGGGGACAGGGACATATGGGGACAGAGGGACACAGGGGGACACACTGGGGATGGGGGGGACACGGGGTCATGCTGGGGACAAGGACACATGGGGACACGCTGGGGACGGGGGGACATGGGGACGTGCTGGGGACAGGGACACATGGGGACATGCTGGGGACGGGGGGACACGGGGATGGGATGGGGACACGTGGGGATGTGCTGGGGACAGGGACATATGGGGACAGAGGGACACGCGGGGACATGCTGGGGACGGGGGGACACGGGGTCATGCTGGGGATGGGGACACGCGGGGACATGCTGGGGACCTGGGGACACGGGGACGGGATGGGGACAGGGACACATGGGGACATGCTGGGGACCTGGGGACACGGGGACGGGATGGGGACACGTGGGGATGTGCTGGGGACAGGGACATATGGGGACAGAGGGACACGGGGGGACACGCTGGGGACGGGGGGACACGGGGTCATGCTGGGGACAGGGACACATGGGGACGTGCTGGGGACGGGGGGACACGGGGACGGGATGGGGACACGTGGGGATGTGCTGGGGACAGGGACATATGGGGACAGAGGGACACACGGGGACATGCTGGGGACGGGGGGACACGGGGTCATGCTGGGGACAGGGACATGCGGGGACATGCTGGGGACGGGGGGACACGGGGACGGGATGGGGACATGTGGGGATGTGCTGGGGACAGGGACATATGGGGACAGGGGGACACACGGGGACATGCTGGGGACGGGGGGACACGGGGTCATGCTGGGGACAGGGACACATGGGGACGTGCTGGGGACGGGGGGACACGGGGACAGGATGGGGACAGGGACACATGGGGACATGCTGGGGACGGGGGGACACGGGGACGGGATGGGGACAGGGACACATGGGGACATGCTGGGGACCTGGGGACACGGGGACGGGATGGGGACACGTGGGGATGTGCTGGGGACAGGGACATATGGGGACAGGGGGACACGGGGTCATGCTGGGGACGGGGGGACACGGGGTCATGCTGGGGACAGGGACATGCGGGGACATGCTGGGGACGGGGGGACACGGGGATGGGATGGGGACATGTGGGGATGTGCTGGGGACAGGGACATATGGGGACAGAGGGACACACGGGGACATGCTGGGGACGGGGGGACATGGGGATGGGATGGGGACACGTGGGGATGTGCTGGGGACAGGGACATATGGGGACAGAGGGACACAGGGGGACACACTGGGGATGGGGGGGACACGGGGTCATGCTGGGGACAAGGACACATGGGGACACGCTGGGGACGGGGGGACATGGGGACGTGCTGGGGACAGGGACACATGGGGACATGCTGGGGACGGGGGGACACGGGGATGGGATGGGGACACGTGGGGATGTGCTGGGGACAGGGACATATGGGGACAGAGGGACACGCGGGGACATGCTGGGGACGGGGGGACACGGGGTCATGCTGGGGATGGGGACACGCGGGGACATGCTGGGGACCTGGGGACACGGGGACGGGATGGGGACACGTGGGGATGTGCTGGGGACAGGGACATATGGGGACAGAGGGACACGGGGGGACACGCTGGGGACGGGGGGACACGGGGACGTGCTGGGGACAGGGACACATGGGGACGTGCTGGGGACGGGGGGACACGGGGACGGGATGGGGACACGTGGGGATGTGCTGGGGACAGGGACATATGGGGACAGGGGGACACGCGGGGACATGCTGGGGACGGGGGGACACAGGGTCATGCTGGGGACAGGGACACATGGGGACGTGCTGGGGACGGGGGGACACAGGGTCATGCTGGGGACAGGGGGACACATGGGGACGTGCTGGGGACGGGGGGACACGGGGACGTGCTGGGGACAGGGACACATGGGGACGTGCTGGGGACGGGGGGACACGGGGACGGGATGGGGACACGTGGGGATGTGCTGGGGACAGGGACACATGGGGACACGCTGGGGACGGGGGGACACGGGGTCATGCTGGGGATGGGGACACGCGGGGACATGCTGGGGACGGGGGGACACGGGGATAGGATGGGGACACGTGGGGATGTGCTGGGGACAGGGACATATGGGGACAGGGGGACACACGGGGACATGCTGGGGACAGGGAGACACAGGGTCATGCTGGGGACAGGGACACATGGGGACGTGCTGGGGACCTGGGGATACGGGGACGGGATGGGGACACGTGGGGATGTGCTGGGGACAGGGACATATGGGGACAGGGGGACACGGGGTCATGCTGGGGACGGGGGGACACGGGGTCATGCTGGGGACAGGGACACATGGGGACGTGCTGGGGACAGGGGGACACGGGGACGTGCTGGGGACAGGGACACGCTGGGGACGGGGACAGGCCAGGGAGGGGGACACGATGGGGACAGAGACACACTGGAAATGGGGATGGGGACACGCGGGGGGACACAGGGACGTGCTGGGGACAGGGACATGTGGGGACACGCTGGGGACAGGGAACACAGGGACACACTGGGGACAGGGGGACACAGGGACATGCTGGGGACAGGGACACGCGGGGACATGCTGGGGACGGGGATACAGGGACGTGCTGGGGACAGGGACACATGGGGACGGGGACAGGCCAGGGATGGGGAGATGTGGGGACAGGGACACACTGGGACACACCGGGGACAGGGGGACACGCTGGGGACAGGGGCACATGGGGACGGGGACGGGATGGGGACACGTGGGGATGTGCTGGGGACGGGGGGGCACGGGGACGTGCTGGGGATGGGGACACGTGGAGACAGGACACGTGGGGACAGAGACAGGCCAGGGAGGGGGACACGATGGGGACAGGGACACACTGGAGATGGGGATGGGGACACGGGGACGTGCTGGGGACGGGGACACATGGGGATGGGGACATGATGGGGACGGGGACACAATGGGGACAGGGACAGGCTGGGGAGGGGGACACATGGGGACACGATGGGGATGGGGACACATGGGGGACAGGGACACACCGGGGTTGGGGACATGATGGGGACGGGGACACAACGGGGACGGGGACATGATGGGGACGGCAACACGCCGGGGACACACCAGGGCTGGGGACAGGCTGGGGGACGCTCTGGGGATGGGGACGTGCCAGGGCCACCTCGGGCTGGGCTGGTGCCACCTCAGGATCGTGGTGATGCCACCTCAGGCTGGGCTGGTGCCACCTCGGGCTGGGCTGGTGCCACCTCAGGATGGGTTGGTGCCACCTCGGGATGGGCTGGTGGCACCTCAGGATGGGTTGGTGCCACCTCGGGATGGGCTGGTGGCACCTCAGGATGGGTTGGTGCCACCTCAGGCTGGGCTGGTGCCACCTTGGGCTGGGCTGGTGGCACCTCGGGCTGGGTTGGTGCCACCTCAGGCTGGGCTGGTGGCACCTCGGGATGGGTTGGTGCCACCTCAGGATGGGCTGGTGCCACCTCGGGATGGGCTGGTGGCACCTCGGGATGGGTTGGTGCCACCTCGGGATGGGTTGGTGCCACCTCGGGATGGGCTGGTGCCACCTCGGGCTGGGCTGGTGGCACCTCAGGATGGGTTGGTGCCACCTCGGGCTGGGCTGGTGCCACCTCGGGCTGGGCTGGTGGCACCTCAGGATGGGTTGGTGCCACCTCAGGCTGGGCTGGTGCCACCTCGGGCTGGGCTGGTGCCACCTCAGGATGGGTTGGTGCCACCTCGGGCTGGGCCGATGGCACCTGGGGCCGGGGGTGGCCCGGGTCCCTCAGCCGCCCCGTGCCCGTCCCCGGGGGACGGTGGCGGTGGCTGACGGGCGCGTGGCGGTGGCAGGTACTGCCTGATGCAGTCCATCAAGCACTGCCAGGTGCAGCGCGAGAGCCTGGTCCGTGCTGGCAAGAAGATCGCCTACCAGGGCCGCGTGAAGGACGAGCCGGCCTACTACTGCAACGAGTGCGACGTGAGTCCCCGCGCCGCCACGCCTGCCCTGGGGGGGGGGGGGCAGGGTGGCCTTGGGGTGGCCTTGGGGGTGGCCTTGGCCATGGCCTTGGTCATGGCCTTGGGGTGGTCTTGGTCATGGTCTTGGCAGGGTTGTGGTATGGTCTTGGGCACGGCCTTGGTCATGGCCTTGGGCATGGACTTGGCATGGCCTTGGGTGGTCTTGGCCATGGCCTTGGGGTGGTCTTGGTCATGGCCTTGGCATGGCCTTGGGGGGGTCTTGGCCATGGCCTTGGAGTAGGTCTTGGTCATGGTCTTGGCAGGGCCGTGGTATGGTCTTGGGCACGGCCTTGGCATGGCCTTAGCGTGTTCTTGGTCATGGCCTTGGGGTGGTCTTGGTCATGGCCTTGGAGTGGGTCTTGGGCACGGCCTTGGGGTGGTCTTGGTCGTAGTCTTGGCCATGGCCTTGGAGTGGGTGTTGGTTGTGGTCTTGGCCATGGCCTTGGAGTGGGTCTTGGTTGTGGTCTTGGCAGGGCTGTGGTATGGTCTTGGCCATGGCCTTGGGGTGGTCTTGACTGTGGCCTTGGAGTGGGTCTTGGTCATGGTCTTGGCGTGGCCTTGGCATGGTCTTGACCATGGCTTTGGAGTGGGTCTTGGTATGGCCTTGGCCGTAGTCTTGATGTCATCTCGGCCATCGTCTTGGCCACGGCCTTGATGGAGTCTCAGCCATGGCCTTGGCGTGGTCTTGGTCATGGTCTTGGCTCTGGCCTTGGCATGGATCTGGCCAGGGTCTTGGCGTGGTTTGAGCCATGGTCTTGGCCATGACGTTGGGGTGGTCTTGGCTGTGGCCTTGATGTGGTTTTGGTGTGGTCTTGGCTGTTGTCTTGGTCATGGCCTTGGCATGGTCTTAGCTCTGGCTTTGGCATGGACCTGACCATGGTCTTGGCCGTGGCCTTGGCATCATCTTGGTGTAGTCTTGGCCATGGCCTCGGCGTGGCCTTGACCGTGGCCTTGGTCGCGGCCTCCCCACGGTGCCCCATGGAGGTCCGGGCAGGCGGCGCAGCGTCCCCTGTGTCCCCTCCCGTCCCCGTTTGCCCTTAAAACATCTGCCCACCCCCGGGGACACGTCACGGCGGGGACGGGGCCCTCCACGTGCCACGGGGTGACACCACCGAGGCCGCGGCCCCAACCGAAACGCGGTGGGGGGAGTTGGGGGGGGGGGGGGGGGGTGGGGGATTCTGGTGTCCCCGTGGGGTGGCCGCGGTGGTCCCCACGGGTGGGCGTGGCGCAGGTGGAGGTCTTCAACATCCTCTTCGTGACGAGCGAGACGGGGGGACGCAACACGTACCTGGTGCACTGCGAGGGCTGCGCCCGGCGCCGCAGCGGGGCCCTGCACGGCGTCGTGGTCCTGGAGCAGTACAAGACCGAGGAGCTGATGCAGATCTACGACGGCTTCACCCTGGTGAGGGGGCGCCCGGCCGGGGGGCGGGGGGGGGGACGCCAAGGTGGGGACACCAATGGTGGGGACACCCAGCGTGGGGACACCTCGGGGTGGGGGACACCCAGCGTGGGGACACCAGTGGTGGGGACACCCAACGTGGGGACACCCAACATGGGGACACCAATAGTGGGGACACCTCGGGGTGGGGGGGGGACACCCAATGTGGGGACACCAATGGTGGGGACACCCAACATGGGGACACCTCGAGGTGGGGGACACCCAACGTGGGGGGACACCAATAGTGGGGACACCGTGGGGTGGGGGGACACCTCGGGGGTGGGGGGACACCCAACATGGGGACACCCAACGTGGGGGGACACCTCGGGGGTGGGGGGGACACCTTGGGGGTGGGGGGGACACCCAACGTGGGGACACCAATGGTGGGGACACCCCGGGGGTGGGGGGACACCCAACGTGGGGGGACACCTTGGGGTGGGGGACACCCAACATGGGGACACCAATAGTGGGGACACCCAACATGGGGGGACACCAATAGTGGGGACACCCAACATGGGGACACCCAACGTGGGGGGACACCTCGGGGGTGGGGGGGACACCCAATGTGGGGACACCAATGGTGGGGACACCTCAAGGTGGGGACACCCAGCATGGGGACACCAATGGTGAGGACACCCCGGGGGTGAGGGGACACCCAACGTGGGGGGACACCTCAGGGTGGGGGACACCCAACATGGGGGGACACCAATAGTGGGGACACCGTGGGGTGGGGGGACACCTCGGGGGTGGGGGGACACCCAACGTGGGGGGACACCATTAGTGGGGACACCTCGGGGGTGGGGGGGACACCCAACGTGGGGGGACACCTCGGGGTGGGGGACACCCAACGTGGGGGGACACCAATAGTGGGGACACCTCGGGGGTGGGGGGGGACACCCAACGTGGGGGGACACCAGTGGTGGGGACACCCCAAGGTGGGGACACCAATGGTGAGGACACCCTGGGGGTGGGGGGACACCAATGGTGGGGACACCCCCAGGGACAGCTGACACGGGGACACTCGGCACAGGGACACACCCCCCCCCCCAGTGTCACCCGTGTCCCCTCCCCACGGGTCCCCATCGTCCCCCCCCCAAGGTGTCCCCAGCCCCCCCCCCCCAGTGTCACCCCCCACGTGTCCCCAGCCCCCCCCCAACAGTCACCCAGTGTCCCCTCCCGCGGGTCCCCATGGTGGGGGGGGGGTGTCCCATTGGGGGGGGGGGGGTGTGACACCCCCGCGGACACCCGTGTCCCCCCCTGACCCCCCCCCCCCGTGTGTCCCCCCCCCGTTGCAGGTGGCGTCACCCGGCTCCAGATGAGCCCAGCCCGGCCCAGGGGGATCCTGGGCCCCCCCCGCCCCCCCCGCGGGGACGTGGGGACACGCGGGGACACCGGGGGGGGGGTGGTGGTGGGGGGGGGGTGTCACACACGCCCCCCCCCCCTCCCCCCCCCGCCCGCCCCTTCCCCCACGAACGCTTTTTATTTATTCACGGAGAAATCGCCCCAAAAATCGCCTCCCCCCCCCGCTCCCCCCCCCCGAAAAGCGGCGCCGGGGGGGGGGGGGGGGGGGGGGGGGGGGAGGAGGGGCCCGGACGGACACCGGGGGGGGGGGGGTGTGGGGTGTGTTTTGGGTGGAAACCCCCCCGTTTTTATACAAAAATACCGATTTATAGAAATTTTTAAAGCGTCCCCCCCCCCGCCCGCCCCCCCATCACAGCCCCTCCCCCCCCGGTGGGGGATGAGGGGGGGTGTCTTTCTGCCCCCCCCCCACCAATTTGGGGGGGTCCCCTGTGTAACGCGGGGGGGGGGCTCCCCAAAACTGAAGGGGGGGCCACTAAAACCGGGCGGGGGGGGTGGCCCCCGTCTGCCCCCCCCCCCATCTCGGGGGAGGGTCTTAGCGCCCCCCCCAACTCAAGGGGGGGGGGATGTTTTCGCCCCCCCCCAGCATTAAGGGGGTGCTGGGGGGGGGGGCACTATTTTTGGGGGGGGGGTCACCCCCTTGCCAAGATTCAACCAAAAACTCGCCCCCCCCCCGCCCCCCCCAAACCAGCCGCCCCCCCCCCAATACGGGTCCGGGCCGGGGGGAGGGGCCCGCGGGGGGGGGTGTGTGGGGGCATTTTTGGGGGTGCCCCCCCCCGCCCCTCCCCCGCTCAGGGGGTTGGGGGGGGCTCAGGTCTTTAACGAGGGG